>NW_026857079.1:0-76805 GCF_026571515.1 Ruditapes philippinarum | reverse complement strand
CCTCGAGTTTATCACCGTGGATTTTACTGCGATCAGGACCCCATAAAAGGCCTATCACCGTAAATTGTTTTTTCTCTTCACAGTATTCGATTAGCCTATCACCGTGGGTTTTACTTCGAACAGGACACCTTAAAAGGCCCATCACCGTGGGCTGTGTGTGCTTCATTGTATTCCCAGAATTTATCTCGGTCGGTTTTACTGCGACCAGGACCACCTAAAAAGCCTATTACTGTGGGTTTGGTCTGCTTCATTGTATTCCTCGAGTTTAATTATTACCGTGGGTTTTACTGCGACCAGCACCACCTAAACGGCATATCACCGTGTGTTTTACTTCGATAAGGATCCCTTAAAAGGTCTATCGCAATGGGTTGTGTCATCTTCATTGTATTCCCTGAGTCTTTCACCATGAGTTTTACTGCAATCAGGACCCCCTCAAACGCCTATCACCGTGGGTTGTTTAAGCTTCTTTATTCCAGTACCCCTCATCGTGTGTCTGTAAAACATTTGGTTCCCGTTATTAGAATATAGATTGGCTCATTGACGAGTTATTTATTAGGTAAAAAAAATAATGATAAAAAGAATATGATATTCAAACATGGAACGATCACTTCAGCTAAACGTTTATTTTAATTGCTTAGATCTCGTTGACATGTTGTGCATCAGAAAAGCTATTTTTATTTAAAAATAAAAATTGAAAACAGTGTGATTTGTTAAAAAAAACAAAACAACAACAAAAGAAACACTAAAGCAAGACTAAAATTTCCCCCATTGCTGAATAGACGACGGCGTCTAGGTCAGAGTCTCGCATTGTAACATGGCTGGAAAAAAATGCAGATTTTATTGGACATGAGGTGTTTGGATGAAAATGGAGTATTTTTAAGTATAAAAACTAATTTAGAAACTAGCACTATATTGTTTTCTGAAGAAAATTAAATATTTCATAAGTGTCTATGATAATCTGTGACTTGGATATTTGCATTTATAAAAAGTGTATGTCAGTCCTGTGATCAGCAGAAAATTTCAATGATAAGGGGATGAACCTCATTGAACTCATTTTGCAAAAAAAATGTTTGGCTACCCCAATCACAGGATCATTTTTATGTGACAGGCAATTAATTCCGCTACAAAAATCACCTCTTAAAAATGAAAACTCAATTTTTCAGTTAGATTATGGGAAAATCAATGTTAGTGTCTGACCTCTGAGACCGAAAATTGACGGAAATTATCGAAAAGTGTCGATTTAATCGGAACACCTCGACGATTTTTTTTACGGAAATGGCCGAGAAGATACGACATCAGATGGCGCTTTTTATCAACTTCCTGGAAAATGTCAACAAGGTGGGGTCAGGTAAGATAAAACTTCTAAAAGATGATTTGACGATTGTCATTGATTTTGAATTGTAATATAATAATCACCTGCCAAGAAATCGTAACAATTTATGTCCTATATATGTAGGTACAAAATCATTAACCCTTTGAGTTTCACACAGACCAACACGGCAACACCTATAGGACTGCTCAGGTAAGACCATCAGACCTGAGAAATAATGAAAAACATTACAAAACATTGTCAGTTTTTGTTAACAATACTATGCCATCATACCAGTTGTATCTTGTAATAGACCCGTGGGACCAAATGAATAAGGTAAAGCCTCAAAGCTTTTGACAGAAATTGTACATAATTTATCAGATTATGATTTAAACCCATCTGCGTCTACACATTTAATGTTTTTAATACACTAAGAACTGTTCAACTGCACACTTTCGGCAGCACCCAACACAACCACACACTATATACCGTCATTTCATGTTAAACATGATATCTAAATTTGATCCACTTGCAGAGAACATAGAAGGGGACCAGATTATAGATTGATTATATAGCGAGCCGAAAGAGCAGGCCTGCGTGCAAAGCGAGCCTTACTGCAAAGCATACCTATGCTAGATAGTTTAAAAAACTTTTGCCAGAAGTACTGTAAAATTATGGGTAATAGACCAATCGCAACTTTTAAACTTACAAGATAAAAATTATAAAGCCGAGGAATTCTGATTGAAAATGGATGTGTAGGCTGGTCGCCTGCACATTTCTATGGGAACCATTATAGGACAGGGAACCAGAATAAGCAGAAGTAGTGAATAGGATGCCACTTTTAAAGCGGAGACTGTAAAATAAAAATGAATGATTATTTTAACCGACGTCCCTGTTCATAGGCCATCAAAACCATCACTATCACTATGTGTATCTAGCAATAAGGTCCCGGCCTGCTCTTGAAGCTTGATATAAACCTGGAGTATCCAGTATACCTACAGGCTACAGTTCATTCCTTTTTCTTTAGTTTATTATATATACAAGTTTTACTCCCCAAATATACATTGGGGTCTACTCTGCTAATCTAGAAGATTACCTTGATAATTTTGCCTTATACATAAAATGACTAGAAATTATGAAAATTCGCCTTAAAAAATATGGAATCCGGTGTCAAGTCAAAACTATTGTGTCTTAAGTAGAAACACAATTAAATCACATTTCCCCTTGTGACACTGTCTGTTACTTTTCCCCTTGATTTGACTGTACATTAAACATGCCTACAGGTCTCATCATGAGATACATGTGATAGCGGTAATTTCATTGGTGAAAACAACAAATGGTTGTTAAGTAATTGACATTCAAGCTTGTTCTGACATTCAGGCTTGCTTTAGGAGTGATTAATTAAATCTACTGATCATGAATACTAATTTGAGTAAAGGGTATACAAGAAGGTGACCACATTTATAATTGATTAAAAAAAACCTGTGGGGTAAATTGTTAATTAATTCATCATTACGATAGCATTGTACAAATACAATAAGTCACCTCTGCAACCTTCTACAGACTGGGCTATAAAAAGGGGGAATTAAGTTAACTGCAATCTTTCCAAACCTATGAAACAAGCTGGAAAGACTATGCTTTGTTATTTGTAAAATGAAAGTATCATATGAATTAATTCATGTTTCATTATAATATTGTTGATGTTATTTTAGCAAGTTTGTTAGATATGATACATGTAGTTCGTCATTCCTCTTGGCAAGTTTATTCTCTAACATGAAAGCAATAAGTTTAAGATTTGCAGTATGACATAAATCTCCCAGTTCAGGCAAAAAAATAGTTCCTACAACCAAATTGAACCAATGAGTTAAACTATACAGGTTATTTGTATGCTTTGTCATAAGTATGTATTGATAATATTTCTGTTTTAACAGCACACTCAGAAATTGTCCAGCAACAATTGAAACCAGGTTTACCTGACAACTCTCTATCTTTTTACTTTAGTAGATGTTTAAAACAACTTCACTATTAATAAACAATAAAGCTGACTTGAAAACTTGTAAAAAAGGTACATAAGTGTCTGCTCTGCTAATTTATATTTAAAAATGTTAAACTTCATTGAAAATTTTCCGGGTGGTCCCATATTGGTTTGAATCAAATGTTATTAAGTATTAGTTTTGGTTGGCTTTCACATAGCACCAACACTGTAGAAGTCATATGACGACTAATCCCAGCTTCACTAATATAGGAACATGCCAGGTTCCCCTTTGTGTGTTATTTCGGGGACTTAACTGGCACTCAAGTAGTACCACTGAATCTCTGTAAGGTAGCGAGAAATTTTCCTCACATGAAAGAATCCAAACCGAACCCACATCTGTGAGGGGCAAGTGGTTTGAAGTCAACAAACTCAACCACTCAGCTATGGACTATTTATAAATTATACAGTCTTGTAACTTAGGCTCCCATGTTTACAATTTTTTATAAACGTTTACACGATTGTTAAGAATCGAAATGATACCGTTTAAACGGTGGTACCTCTATGTTCTATACACACCATGTATTTGAGTCGCCAAATGATGTCTTTCTTTCTATTTTTTATACATGTACAAATAAAGAATGTGCAGGGCTCATCATGATTGAGTCAGCACACATTTTTTGCATTGTATCCCCATTTTTTACCAAAAATGTATTATGTCACGAGCAATTTTGCACCGTAATGCTGTGTGGAGGGTTGTAAACACATATTTTCCGTTTGTTTACTTTGGAATCAACCATTACAATTGATAAAATCCATGATTACAGGCAATGATTAAGAAATTTTGTAAGACAATATGGTCATTTCGATTAAACGGTAAATAATATCGTAAATGTTTATGAATGAAAATCAAAACGTGTTTAAACGTGTAATCGTGGGGGCCTTACTTGTAACAGATTTTATTATACTCAATCAAATGTCTTTTCCAGTTATTTTTCAATTGATATTGTAAAAAGTATCTATGCAGATAATTATCTGATTTATATTAGCTGATTGTCAGCACTTGCATCAAACAAGTACTATAATTATAAATTGTATTCAAATATTAATATAGATATGATTAGACCTGATCTATGTTTCCATTTATTCATTATCTTTTATTACTGTCAGTTAATACTGTTTATTTGATTATTCTGACAGGAATTGACTCTTTAATGGTGTTTCTTTAAAGTTAATTAATGTTATGCAGTCTGCTGATAACAATTAACTTCAAACATACCTGGCTTACCTGCTAATGATTTTTAATGAATGAAGTCCTACTGTTTTTATCATATTGATTAGCATTAGAAAATATGTAATTTTATTTTGTGCTTTGTTTGTTTTGAAATTCACAGATAAAGCATTAGGATATATAAATTAGGATATATAATGTATTAAACAAGGTCTTAAAATATATGGAATGATGTTGAACTTGTCAATATTTTTCATTACACCTTGCAGTGATTTTCCTTCTTAAATAACAGACTCCGAAAAATGGTCTCTTCCCAATTGAAATTTTCTTAAAAATCATGCAGTTTTCCCAAAAATCTGAACTTAAACCAGCTTTTTTACTTCCCAAATCAGCAATTTTAGCGATAATTTTTCCCAAAGTCAAGAGGCTTAATTAAGGCCTCTTCCCAATTAAGTGAGGGAAATCACTGCCTTGCAACCTTGCAATATGTGTCATACCAATAGTAGTAAGGAACAATTAATTGGAATCTTCTGGAATTGACTTTCTTTGATTACACAGCTAGACTAGCTTACTGGTACACATTTCATTTCTTTGTGTTCTTTAGTCTTAGCATACCCTGTTTGACAGGGTTCAAACACTTGCAGTTTGTGCATCTGACTAGTTGACCACATAGCAGTATACAATGTACCACCACTTGGCCTTTATTATCTCTTGACAATCTTGTTTTACATATTACTATTAGATGCACTTACATTTAAACAGGCATCAATGAGAGTGCATTTGGTATTGCACTACAAATTTAACCAGATACAAAAAAATAAATACCAAAATATACTTATTCTTAAGAAATAAGCTTATTATAGTGCCCAAGAATTGTAAATTTTATTATGAAGATTGCATGTTGTGGCCTCTTCTGTCAGTAAAGAATTGTCTCACTATCTAGGAAGTGATCGCAATAGTATATTTGCTAAATGCAAATATTTGTATATGTGTCGGCCCACCTTGATATATGGTATTTCTATTCTTTAATGACAACTTGAAGATAAACAGATAAAAAAACTGCCCGGATAACGAGTGTTTTATTTGGACAGATAGTAGATATTTATATAGATCACCATATTAGATAGATAAAATGGTTTCTACGTACTGTAATTGCAAGTTCACTGTCATGTCAGTCGAATGAATGAAAACACTGTTGTATATACTGATATATTCACAAAATTATTTCTACAAATATGTATACGTATGTATTTAAATATGTATATGTTAAAATACTGGGGCAATTTTCCCGTCTTAAATTGGGGGAAAAAACCACTTGAGGTAGATTTTTAGAAATATTTGAAAAACTTCCATTTAATACTAGAAATGTCTTATACATAATTTGTCCATAAATAAAAGAAATGAGTAAAAATGGTTCAAATTTTCTTAGGAGGTGAAAGAATTTGATTTTTTTTTGTGGTGGGGGGGGTTGCTTCTATTTTTAAGTCAGTGTGTCACTGAACACCCAAAATGAGAAACTGACAAAATAATGATAAATGATGAGAAACAAACAATAAATTCATTGATTTGGTTGGCCTTACTTAGATAGTGTTTGATATACATTATCAAGATAACACCAAAAATACCACGGTAGGAATGTAATATGTAAGAAAATAAAAATACCAGGGATTTAATTTTGGATTAATGTTCACAACTTTGGGCACACAGTTGGTTTTTTGGTGTCTTGAATTTCAATTTATTTCAGGTAAATTTTCCAAGTGTATAGATCTACATTATAAAGAAATAATGGTTCTAATTTATAATGAGCACGCACAGCTGCATGAACGGTTTGAAAATGTCTCTGGGAACAAAATATCTTACAATTCATGATATAATGCACATACATGTAGCCGAATCATGAGGTTTTCTAATATGTCATTATGTAAATTAACAAACACAAACTTTTTCATGCAAGTATCCTTTTTATGATTTAGATGGTTGCATAACGCATGGCTGTATTTCGTTTTTGAGTGATTAAAATGTAGAGGAACGTGGTTACTTATTTAATATATAAGAAAAGTTTTTTTCGAGCCGACGGTGTTGAGGGACAAGTGGTTTGAAGTTAACTCCCATGGATCCCTTGTAGGGACTACAGATTGTTCATGTGAGGAAGCTTATATAATCCAGCTAGTTAACAGAACATTGTTGGTTCTACTGTTCATGCCGAAGGGTACCTTGGTCCTGGGGTATTATTCCACCAGTAAAGCTTAGAAAAAGTTGCCATATGACCTATACTGTGTTCAACTGGGTGCTATGGAAAAAACAACCCCCCCCCCCCTTTAAAATTCAGTGAAATTGAGGTATTTTAACTGCAGATTCCATAATCTTACATGTAGATAGCAATAGTTGCATTATGTGGTCATGTCTCATTGATTGCCACCAGCACAGCAATAGGTTTTAGGTTTGATTCTTATGTTTGGTTATGATTGTCACACTAATAATAGATCAATTCTAGAAATGTTAGTTAGTGGTTACAATGCTTGCTATTATTAAACTCAAAGTTATATTTTTATGATTGTTCTAGTACTGGTGAGCATAGGGCTGGTATTATATTAAAGGAACTCCACTCAGTTAAAAAAACCTAAAAATACATTTAATTTCTTACAAAGATCAGCTGAGGTACTTAAAATAGAAAGATAATGATTCAAGTTGAAATTGTATTTTGTGCTATTCTTAGATGAATTTAAGTGAAAAGTGTATGTGTACGTTGCATTGTTTTTTTTAAATTTTGAGTCATTTTTCACAGAATTCTGGAGTAAAACAGAGTGAGTGAAAGATCTGAAATAATCTGAAATTTTGCACACAAATATAGGTCTAAAGCTACACGTACATCAAATGGAACATTAGTCTTAAAAAAATATTTGCAATCCAGTCATTTCAAAAAACCTCAGTGGAGTCCCTTTAATGTGACTAAAAATTTAAGGTAAGGTTTTTATGTACCACCTGACATGTTACACCTTTGAAATATTGCATAGATGTATGATCTGAACCCACATATATATGCTGCAAGGGCATATAACTGTGTCATTGATTTGACATAATTACATGTATGTTGGCCCATTTCAACCTTAAATATTTCTTGCCAAGCATTGAGAGTGAGTCAGGCAAGCTGTCTTATTATAAAACAGCTCTATAATTTTCATGAATATTTTTAGATGTAAAATTTATAGAATGACGAGAATGCTTTTATTACAAGGAAGCCTTTAATTAGTGGTAAAATAACAATCTGTCAGTTAATTGACAAGTTGTCCTCAATAAAGTTCATCAGCGTTATTTATGCTCACATAGCATGCTGTTTTATGCTAGATTTAAGGCTGATTTCGGTTCATTAATATCACAATATGGTTAAGGAAAGCAAACTTTATCGCAAGACAAATATGTGACTGATTACTTGTGTGGGAGTGGGGGGGGGGGTCGGAATTTATGCTCGTAGCTTTAAGTTCATAATTGTTGTTATAAACTAAAATCTAAAATGCATTGAAATATATATATAATATATATAACCCAGTTGTCACACTGCTTTTATTTAATGGACTATTTTTACTTGCTTTGAATTCAGTCACAGCTTTCCACATATAATAAGAATTATCCAAACCCCCTTGTGGCTGAGGGGTTGCCTTTATGGGTTGAGGCATCAGTGTCCTACAGACAGCTCTAGCTTCTTGTACCTCCAATTAACGCCTTTTTCACCCCCCCCCCCCCTTTTTGTTGTCTCAAATGGTAAAAAAATGCCTTATTTAGGCCCCCAACACTTTTTTTTGTTTGAGAAACGTTGTTAAAAAAAGTGACCTCTTTTTCGACGCAGCCCCCAACCAAAAGATACATCAGGGGGTTGCCAGAAGGGGGATGTGCCCCCTTCTGTTTGGGGGATTTGAAGGGGGGAGAGTCCCCCTCATCGCCAAGAAAATTTTGGACTTGTGAGAGGCTATAAATGACCCCAGATTGATCATAAGGTAACGTGTAAGCAACGCTGAAAAGCATTTGACTCTATCTCAATCCATTGAGAAGTTGCAGAACTTTGAAATCAATTTTGATGGAAAAAATCAACGCAAAATAGTGATTTTTGGCAATTTTGAGATGTCCCCTCGTTGCCATGGTAACAGAAAATTTAAGCCTGAGCATGTTGTTGCAAGGGCAATGGTCCAGTCAACATTTGTGCCAAGTTTGATTAGTGTTGAAACAGTTGAAACAGTGAAACAGCTATAGTATTATAGCAATTTGAACTTGTAACGGGAGACTTTTCAATGAAAACAGCCATTTTTCACAAAATGCTCATGATGTAATGGGTTAAATCAACAGAATAAATGTGAAAAAAGAAGAATCAGGTTGTGGTGTAATTGAGATCTGATTTTTCTGTTGCACATGCATTGTAGCCTTATGTAGGAGTGTATACCTGTGAGAGAAATTACTATGATCCTTAATCTTCAATATAAATTTGAACATGACTGCATGCAATTATAATTGGCGATATTTTAGTACACATTTCTTGGAAAATAATCTCGTTTAATGGCTAAATCCTGGAAAAACTTGATGTTTTTTACCTTTTATAGAGCTTTTATGCCTATGTGACGAATTTCTGGAAATTAACCTTTGGAAATTTGAGACTTCAAAAGGGGCAATATATCTCCATATTGCATGGGTACAGTGAGTTTATCTTGATTACAAGTATCCACTGATAATGAGGCTTAATTGCTGATGCTTTATTTTTTTTCCATTTTACAAAATGTTATTGTCTGTGATGTATCTGTTGGTGCTAAGATTTTTGTATAATTATATATTTAAACAAACTCTAACAGTGTGATTGTTATATCATTTTTGATTTTGTTCATTTAAATTTAAATTATATGTAAAGGGGCATGGTATGACCAGAAATGTGACAGTGTCATTCACTCTTGTTAAGCCCACAACAAACAAAACCATATTTGAGAGAATTTGACCAATAAGTATTTTGATAATACTTGAACTATAAAGGAAATTCAGGTTTTTCTTAAAAATATATTTTAAGTGGGATTATTTTTGGTGTCAGTGTGGGAAGAAGGGAAAAAATGAGTCCCCATCAATATGCAATTTTTTCTCTTCCACCCATTTCCTAAAAAATTCCCTTTACTTTGAACCAGAAGGTGGAAAATTTCACCTTTTGCTTGGATCCATACCCTGAAATTTTCCTTCATATTACAAAAGTATTCATATCGTAAAAATTTTGAATAGTCAAGGTGGTGAATTTCTTAAATGGACTTGCCCTCATTTCATAATTAGATCTGTCCATTATCATTTCTGGTGATACGAAATGACCATTTAAGTAAAAGTTGGCTAACCAAAATTATAGAGCCTGGTCAAACTGATACATGTGGCAAATGGTAGTCATATTCGGTTCCTGTAGGACTCTCATTCCAGCTTGTATTTTATTAAAACAGTTGGTCAGAACGATACTTCACAGACAATACCTTAAAGCGTGTTAATTTTGCTTTATATTTAAGTCAGCACTTCACAGGAGTACATAGATTTCAAAATACACTTCATGACTGAAACTCTGTTTAACCCAACTAAACAAACAAAATTAAATTTATTTTTAATAATCAGTGTATATTACAAAAATAATATTTTTAAATAGATTCAAAAATTGAAATATTTGTTTTTAACCAAACTTTATATTTCTGGAGTATTACGTTACAGTGATTGTACTGGATTTAACATAAGCTTTAGAAAGGTGAATTATTTTTACAAATTAATCTAGAGAGACAGGCAATAATTCTTTCATTAATGTATTGTAGTAATTGTCTTGAAGTTTGTATGGAAATCATATAAAAACAAACAAACTTAAAATTGCTATATGATAAATTATCTTGTTATACCATTAAATTGTATTTAATTTTTTCATACTTTATATATAGCTCAAGTTGAGTAAGGAAAATTAGGCTACATGTAATTATTACTTCTGTATTTATTATGTAAATTTGATAAATTTGGATGATTTATTTTGTCCATTAAAGTTAAAGACTCATTTTGTCTTAGAAGTATTTTTTTTTAAAATTCTTTACAAATGTCAAGCATGTGTTTAATAATGTTAAAATAATGGATTTAGAGCATGTTAGATGCTTAATCACAGAGGAAAGTAGGACTGAACATGCAGTATTTATTATGTGTGGTAAAGGTAGCAAAATATCAACAAAGTCATTAAAGAACTCAGAAGTTATAATGATACCAATTGCCAAAGAGCAAAACAATCAAAAGATTTGTTCATGTCCATGTTTATGGTCAATGGGAAACTTTTTAGAATTACATGTAACAAGTTGTAGCAAAAAATAAAAATTTATGAGAAATAAAAATGATTATAAGCATTTCGGGGGACTTGATGGGCCTTAAATAAAAAAAAAGGTTTTAAAACAATGTACATGTATAAAGTTAAAGTTTTAAGCAAAAGTTTTTTTAGGAAAATCTTTAAGACACACCACATTAATGCATTCATATGGAGACTTGTATATTATAGGAACAAATTTTACAGAAATTCATTACTTACTTCAATTGCCAAAGAGCAAAACAATCAAAAGATTAGTTCATGTACATGTTTATGGTCAATGGGAAACTTTTTAGAATTACATGTAACAAGTTGTAGCAAAAAATAAAGATTTATGAGAAATAAAAATGATTATAAGCATTCCGGGGGACTTTAGATGGGCCTTAAATAAAGAAAAGGTTTTAAAAACAATGTACATGTACATGTATAAAGTTAAATTTTTAAGCAAAAGTTTTTTTAGGAAAATCTTTAAGACACACCACATTAATGCATTCATATGGCGACTTGTATAATTATAAGCAACAAATTTTACAGAAATTCATTACTTACTTCTGTCTCTAAATAAAGTGTCTATAATTTCATTTTATATTTTTATAGATATGTTACATAATTTATTATTTCATATATACTCAATGATAAGCATTTTATCAAAAATCCTATAAAAATCGACCAGCTTAGATGTTGGTCTTTTTTAAAACAAATACAAAGCAATAGAATATATTGATTCGTACATTGATAAGAAATGTTAAACGTATTTAATAAAAATGTTATTTTTGCATTCTTTCTCTTTATAAATCTTATCTAACATTTCATGCATATTAGTGAGCAATATTTTTATGTACTGTGAATTTTTAAGTTTTACAACTGCCAATAAAAAAAACACCAGTCGTTGAATGCTAGAGCAAATAAATTTTTCAAGTACTTTGTGTAGACAAATATTATTTTAAAAAGTTTTATGTTTAAGATTATGATGACTGGTTTGTAAATTTTTTTTGAACGATCTGTCAGAGTTAAAATATTTTTTACACAAACCATTATTTTTGTTTCAAAAAGGAAGTGTTAGAATGTTGGAACTAAAAATTTAATTTAAGCAACCTTTTATAATATGCCACCAGTAATAAAGCTAGGCCAGGCTGTATAATTCTTTGCTGTCTCACTGACCAGGATCAATACTGTTGGCTGATGAATTTTATAAAATTTGCTCTTACATATTAAAATGATTATAGTTTTGAAAAGTGAAACCTGAGGACAAGTTCATTAAATAAATTCAGCAATTTGAATTGGTTATGAAAGAGATTATCATACTCATACAGTTTACTTACTGAATTCATGTAATGGATTAAAGTGCCCTGCTATGAAAGTGGACCCGTCCATTCAAATTTAAAGGAATTTCAATTACAAAATAAAAATGTTAATATTAAGCTTAACTGAACAGTAAACAGAGCCTGGTCAGACAACACAAATGAGCAGACTGACCAGTGGCTCTATACTGGTAGGAAAGCTCATCAGATGCATTTACGCAACAGGACAAGAGCTAAACACATGATCTTATAACATCAGTATAATTATGTAGAATTATATAGTATAACACAAAGTATTTTTTTCTTCTTCAGGAGGACAATAGAAATGAATGAAGAACCAAGGGTAAAATGGACATAAAAAGGCTTATAAGAACATCATGAGCAGAATAATCTTATCAATTAACTCATCTGAGCCTGTTTGAAAGGTGTTTATAAATTTTGTAGTACTGTTAGACTAAGAAGAGAGAAAAATACAAAATGTCGGCAATGTTTCGCATGTACGATCAATACAGTAGTGAGATCCAGTTTTCGGAACTGAAGAACCCAGAGGAATCATGGGAACTTTTGGATCTCATTGGCGAAGGAACATATGGAGAGGTTTACTCAGCAAAAAACAAACAGACTGGTAATGTTTTATTACATTTTTAAGATCCTTCATATCATATGTCATAAACTCATGAAAATTTCATGCCATATAATTATCTTCAAATCATGGAAATGTCATGTCTGTCTAACATCAATAATGCAGGGAAATTATCGTGTTTTTATATCATAAACTCAGGGAAATTATCATGTCTTTATAATTATAATATTAAACCTAAGGGAATTATCATGTCTTTGTATTATAAACTCAAGGGAATTATCATGTCTTTATATCATAAACTCGAGGAAATTATCATGTCTTTATATCATAAACATGGGAAATTATCATGTCTTTATATCATAAACTCGGGGAAATTATCATGTCTTTATATCATTAACTCAGGAAATTATCATGGCTTTATATCATAAACTCAGGAAATTATCATGTCTGTATATGATAAACTTTGGGAATTATCATGTCTTTATATCATAAACTCAAGGAAATTATCATGTCTTTATATCATAAACTCAGGGAATTATCATGTATTTGTATCATAAACAGTTAAACTCTGGGAAATTATCAAGTCTTTATATCATAAACTCAGGGAATTATCATGTCTTTATAGCATTAACTCAGGGAATTATCATGTCTTTATATCATAAACTCAGGGAATTATCATGTTTTTGTACTATAAGCTTGGGGAATTAGTATGCTTTTATATCATAAACTCAGGGAAATATCTTGTCTTATGCTCATGGAAATATATATAAATATCTTGGATTGTGTCATAAACTCATGGAAGTATCATATATCATAATATACTCATTGAATTATCAGGTATTATACAATAATTATAATAAGAAAATTTAGTGAATTTGCATGTTTCAAAATGTTTTATAAATGGAAACCATGTCATATATAAATGCTCTTGACCACTGAGCCAACAATCTGATACCCTGATGCTTTTATCAGAGTAAACTGCATGAATTAGTCAGTACTCCAGATCAGTGTGCACTCAAATGTAACATTATCCACTCATGAAAACAAAAATTGCATTAGTTAAGGTTGGCAATAATTCAAACACTGTTTTATTTTATAGGCGAGATAGCAGCTGTGAAGATTTTAGAGTCTATCCATGAAATAATTGAAGAAATAGAAGAGGAATACAAAATTCTTAGAGATTTTAACGATCATCCAAATATGCCAAAGTTTTACGGGTTATATTTAAAAGTGGGAGATACTGGGACCGATGATCAGCTGTGGATGGTGATGGAGGTAAGAAAAATATACTTGATAAATTTTAATATATTTCAGACTGGGTCCAAAACATATTTTGCTACAGAGGTAAATTGGGCATAAATTAAGGTGGCACAGTCTGTCAGTCCTTGTGACTTGCTCACATATTTCAGACTGAATTCTACTTTGATAATTTTGGGCATTATTTAAGGTGGCACAGTCTGTCAGGTACATGTGACTAGCTTTCATATTTTGTCTCAGCAGGAAAATTAGTGATGCAAACAGGAAGGGACCAGTAATTTCTTGAGGAACTAATTTCTTGAACTTGAATGTCAAGGTCCAGTGTGAAGGCAAATTATTCATCCCTAGGTAAATTTTCTCTGCTGATTTTACAATTGCTTAGTGCAAAATTTGAAATTGTGGCCTCATTTGAAAGTCATTTGTTCTTTTATTTTTGTTTTTTTAGCACTGTGGACGGGGATCCGTGACAGACTTGGCCAAGTATATAATTGACACAGGGAAGAAGATGGATGAAACCATGCTAGCCTATATACTGAGGGAAACATTACTTGTAAGGCTGTTTTATCAATTTTTTATCCCCCGCCGATGAAATCGGGAGGGGGATATAGTTTTGGCGTTGTCCGTCCGTCCGTCCATCCGTCCGTCCGAATTTCGTTTCCGGAGTAGTTCTCTGCAACTACTTGCTGGAATTCAATGAAACTTTATGGGAATCATCAATATCAAGAGGAGATGCCCATATCGTCGGCTTGTTCCGGTCCGACCCTTTAACTCAGAGTTATGGCCCTTGATTAGTTATGTAGTATGCATATAGAGTAAAAATCGTTTCCGGAGTAGTTCTCTGCAACTATTGGCTGGAATTCAACGAAACTTTATGAAAATCATCAATATCAAGAGCAGATGCGCATATCGTTGGCTTGTTTCGGTCAGACACTTTAACTCAGAGTTATGGCCCTTGATTAGTTATGTAGTATGCATATAGAGTAAAAATCGTTTCCGCACTACATCTCTGCAACTACTGGCTGGAATTCAACGAAACTTTATGGGAATCATCAATACCAAGAGGAGATGCGCATATCGTCGGCTTGTTCCGGTCAGACACTTTAACTCAGAGTTATGGCCCTTGATTAGTTATGCAATATGCATATGGAGTAAAAATTGTTTCATCGCTACTTCTCTGCAACTACTGGCTAGAATTCAACGAAACTTTATGTGAACCTTCAATACCAAGAGGAGATGCGCATATCGTCGGCTTGTTTGGGTCAGACACTTTAACTCAGAGTTATGGCCCTTGATTAGTTATGCAATATGCATATGGAGTAAAAATCGTTTCCGGAGTAGTTCTCTGCAACTACTGGCTGGAATTCAACGCAACTTTATGGGAATCATCAATATCAAGAGGAGATGCGCATATCGTCGGCTTGTTCTGGTCAGACCCTTTAACTCAGAGTTATGGCCCTTGATTAGTTATGTTGTATGCATATAGAGTAAAAATCGTTTCCGCACTACTTCTCTGCAACTACTGACTGGAATTCAACGAAACTTTATAGGAACCTTCAATACCAAGAGGAGATGCGCATATCGTCGGCTTGTTCCGGTCAGACACTTTAACTCAGAGTTATGGCCCTTGATTAGTTATGCAGTATCCATATAGAAAAATATTTGTTCCTCGCTACTTCTCTGCTACTACTGGCTGGAATTCAATGAAACTTTATGGGATACTGAGAGGAGATGTGCATATAGTCGCCTTGTTCCAGTCAGATACTTATAACTCAGATTTATGGCCCTTGATTAGTTATGTAGTATGCATACATCTCATTGGCATTTCCAGATTTTACTATTTAACACAAAGTTATGGCTCTGTTATTGCCCTGAATATTTATCAAGTTCAAAGAATATTACTGTTTATGCCATGATTAATATATAAATAAAGCCTTATGTCTTCAGTTGTTGTGTTAATAATAACCAGTCCTCGGCGGGGCATATATTGAATTCAACGAATTTGCTTGTTTGACCTTTGAACTGCATAATCTTGTTATATTAAAGGTCCCCGTAGCTTAATATTTTAGGAGTGTACACAATATCATTTGCCCGTCGCCAATGTTGAGTTTGAATCCCACTAGAGGCGTTGACTTCTTTCTTGTGAGAAAGCTACATGTATCTTACAATGAAGCTTACTTGACTGTGTAAAGGTAACCGGTTCAAACCAGTTGCCTGTTTCTGCAGAAATTTAACATGAAATATATCATTTTAATATCACTAAAAGTGCCAGCATAATGAAAAACTTAACCAATAAGTAAAAACAAAAATAATATGATCTTTAAGCAATATCTGATTTTATATCTTGGGAGAGAAAAAATGAAAGAAAGAGATAGCATAACGGTTATTGGATTTTATTGAATTTCATTGGATAAGATTCTATTTTAAAAGCATATACGTTGTCTTTCATGTACATGTTTGTTTGATTGGTAAATCTTTTGATCAAGAAAAAATATTTAATTAATTTGTCATAACTTGAAATGGTAAATAGTTTATGATTCTACTGGGAAATTTATCTTGGTGAGAAAGAGAGAATTAAAATGTCTCTGTTTTAATATCAAACTGAAAATTCTGCAACAAAACTGCTGATAAATAAAGTAAATGATTGACGTGTTCAATTTTAGAATTCTTTATTTGACATGTTTGCATATCATGATTTTCCCTGTATTGTCATATACAATGCACATATTTGAAATCTCCGTAGTGTTGTTTTGAAAGATAATGAAATTTTCATTAAGTCTTGAATGAGTTCATTTATTATCACTGGTTTAGTTTTTATTATGATTTGATAGGTATACATGACTGATGAATAGCCCCCCTGTTGCTGACAAATATGTTGTAGTTAAAGATATACTATGCTCAAATTTGATATTAGAAAATATTGATAATTGCTACATAGTCTCTTTGTAAATATAAAATAAACATGTTTTGAGTTCACAATAAGTAGATATATTATTAGTCCCCTACCGGTTTAACCGGAGGGGACTTTAAGTTTACCCTCCGTCCGTCTGTCTGTCCGTCCGTCTGTCTGTCCATCTGTCCGTCCGTCAGTCCGTCCGTCCACAAAACTGGATCCCGCGATAACGCAAAAAGTACTGAAAATATTTTTATGAAACTTGATATATGGATAGATGGCAGTATGGAGATTATGCACGTCTTTTTCTTTTCTTCCTATGTTGAAAATTCTGGTTGCTATGGCAACAAATAGTCTGAAAATATGGCAAATTTAACACATAAACTGGATCCAGTGATAACTTAAAAAGTACTGAAAATATTTTTATGAAACTTAAAATATGGATAGATGGCAGTCTGGAGATTATGCACATCTTTTTCTTTTCTTCCTATGTTGAAAATTCTGGTTGCTATGGCAACAAATAGCCTGAATTTCAAGATTTCTGATTTAAATTTTTCAGCCTTTTCACTATAAGTTCTTTATTTCTTAAGGTGTTTACTTCAAACTTTAAATATAAGTTTCTGGTCATCAACCACATCATATGTGACAAGGTTTACAACTCTAGCACAAAAATTATCAGTATTACTTACCTTGAACTTAGACTTTTTATGGAAAAAAAAGTTGTCTTTTTTAAATAACTTCTTTATTTCCTAATGTATCTACTTCAAACTTCATATATATGTTTCTTATTATCACTTAACATTTTTGAGAAGGTTAAATACTCAAGCAAGACTATTTCCAGAATTATGTCCCCTTTGAACTTAGATTTTTTTCGAGAAATTGGTATTTTTCACTCCACCTTCTTCATTCCTTATAGGATTACTTTAAAATCCCACATTGTAATAATATGACAAGGTTGTATAAACATAATTTCCTTACTAGGCAGGGAAACTTAACACATTTTTTAACTGTGATATAGACAAACTTAGAACTCAAAAGATATAAGTTCATTCATGTCATTCATTCACTGGTAAAATTGAATGGCCAATGGCCCATCAGAATGTTGCTGGGGTTCTTACCGGTAGGGGACTTATGGATTGCTTGCAATACTATGATAATTGCTTGTGTTTAAATTAAATTCTACACACTATTGGTGGCAACAATTATGAGTATATGATGTCATGAAAAAAACTGGCAGTTTTTTAAAGAAAATAATAACTTTCCTTGACCTGTATTAGGGAACACATGTCAGATACTCATACATTGTTTATTCATGCTTTTACTCAAATTAGGCATATTCAATAATAGGAATTTCATAAATTTCAAAAAATTTCTGCGATTAAAATATTTTACTAAGAATGAGCATAGCATATCTTAAAATGACAAAAGCATCATAGTGCTGTCTTCTGTCAGTTACTCTACTTGTAATAGGGTTGGTGAGCGAACAGCATGGATCCTGATCAGACTGCACTGATGGGCAGGCTGGTCTGGATCCATGCTGGTCGCAAACACTTAATGTTGGTTTTGTCATGGCAAATATTGTGTTTTGTAGGTGCTGATGTTTTTCCACAAGAATCACATCATTCACAGAGATGTCAAAGGTCACAACATTCTGATGACAGATCAAGGCAACATTAAATTGATAGACTTTGGTAAGATATTTACACACAGTTGTACAAAGATGGAAAATTACACTCGTCCTCTCGTATTTATGAGCAAAATTTAAGAGAACTTGATAAGTGTTGGGTAGAAGAATGTTGCCGTCACATAGGATTTAGAAGCTAATCATCCTGCAGGACGCGTGACTCTGAAAATGTTTTCTGATTCCTGTTCTAAGCTAACAAAAAATTTTTTTCTGAAGGAGCATATTGATTTATTGATTTATTACTATTTATTTTATTTGTCCTTCTGTTTTTCGAACTCACCTGTGCATACTTGTGTAAAAACAGTAAAACTATTCATCATGTAGCTTTTAGAAGGCTATAAATTCTCTTCTTTGGGTTTGTCTGTGACTCGGACCACTGGCCTCTAATCGCTGTGGTTCAAATCCAGACAGTGACTTTGGATTCTTTTATGTGAGGAAGCTATCAAACTAGCTTAGGGAACATCGGTGGTTCTACTAAGGTACCTGTTTTTGCCTGAAATAATGCACGGAAGGGCAACTGAGATCTTCCTCTGCCAGTAAAGCTGGAAAGTCACCATATGACCTATACTGTGCTGGTGCGACGTAAAACCCAACGGAAAAAAAAACACTTATGTAGAACAATAGGGGTACCCTGTCACACTATGCATTTCTTGTAGTGCCTTTATTAGTCCCCTACCGGTTTACCGGAGGGGACTTTAGGTTTACCCTCCGTCTGTCTGTCCGTCCGTCCGTCTGTCCGTCTGTCTGTCCGTCCGTCCGTCTGTCTGTCAGTCCGTCAGTCCGTCCGTCCACAAAACTGGATCCCGCGATAACTTGAAAAGTACTGAAAATATTTTTATGAAACTTGATATATGGATAGATGGCAGTATGGAGATTATGCACGTCTTTTTCTTTTCTTCCTATGTTGAAAATTCTGGTTGCTATGGCAACAAATAGGCTGAAAATATGGCAAATTTTACACATAAACTGGATCCAGTGATAACGCAAAAAGTACTGGAAATATTTTTATGAAACTTGATATATGGATAGATGGCAGTATGGAGATTATGCACGTCTTTTTCTTTTCTTCCTATGTTGAAAATTCTGGTTGCTATGGCAACACATAGACTGAAAATATGGCAAATTTTACACATAAACTGAATCCAGTGATAACTCAAAAAGTACTGGAAATATTTTTATGAAACTTGACATATGGGTAGATGGCAGTCTTGAGATTATGCATGTCTTATCTGTTCTTCCTATTTTGAAAAAATATTGGTTGCCTTGGCAACAAATAGGCTTAAAACATGGCAAATATAACAATATTTGTGATTAGTCAAAAAGAGCTGAAACTTTTTATGAAATTGCATCTTTAATTCCAGAGTTATCTCCTCTTTAAGAATTTTGCTTTTTAAAATGTTATATTTTGGTAACAGGGATGTTTCAAATATTAACTTTAGAGTGTCCTTCAGTCCGTCTGTCTGTCTGTTCATAAAAACTTTTTCCTGTGATCACTTTTAAAGAACATTTCCAACAAATTTACTTAAAATAGAGAAAAATTTACACATTAGTGAATGGCCAATGGCCCTTCAGAATGCTGATGGGGTTCTATCCGGTAGGGGACTTATGGATTGCTTGCAATACTATGATAATTGCTTGTTAGTTGTATTATTACCTCATATTGTTAGTTTTGCATGATCTGAGTGGAAAAAATAAATTGACATTAAGGACCTACTTCATAAACTTCCTTGCATGACCTAGCCTTAAGCAGTTATGAGGTTGATTGAGTCAAGGTCAAGGTCAATGGGAATAAAATAGATTTTAGCCTGTGTGATGCTTGTTTTCAAATAGCTTAATGTATGATATTAATGTATGCATTCAATCCTTAGTTAGTAATGTTTGATAGATAGTACTGTTCAAAAGTAAGTACTGTTTGATAGATGGTACTGTTCAAAAGTTAGTACTGTTTGAGAGATGGTACCATTAAAAAATTAGTACTGTTTGAAAAATGGTATGTTTGAACAATGGTATGGTAGGACTAAAATTGACTTTCTATATTTTTAATAAGCAAAATATATTTCAGGCGTGTCTGGACATTTAAAGTCTACATTAGACAAAAAGAAAACTTCTGTTGGAACACCATATTGGATGGCTCCAGAGGTAATGTTTATGTTAACTGTAACATCTATATTGCTTAGATACTCTTAAAGGAACTCCACTGAGATCCAGGGCGTCCGTGGCCGAGTGGTTATATAGGGTCGTTGACTTCAAATCACTCGCCCCTCACCGCTGTGGGTTCGAATCCGGACAGGGACTTTTGATTCTTTCCAGCTAGCTTACGGAACATCTGTAGTTCTACTCAGGTGCCTGTTTGTGCATGAAATAATGCACGGAGGGGCATCTGAGGTTTTCCTCCACCAGTAAAGCTGGAACGTCCTCCATATGACCTTTACTGTGTCGGTGTGACGTAAAACCCAATTAAACAAACAAATAAACAACTGAGGTCCAAAAGCTTAAAAACATAAAATTTGAATTTCTTACAAAGATCAAACAGACAAATATACATAAAAGATATTTTAAAAAATGTACTCTGAATAAATTGAAAATCATATTTTTGTGCTATTTTAGCCTGTTTTGAGTGAAAAGCGTTGCAATGTTTTTTTAATTTGTATTTCACCTTGAACATATTATTGGAGATGCTGGTTATAATTCATTTTTTCCGCATTAAGAGGGATAACATTATAATGCAAGTTTCTGTTTATAGTAAAAAAAATGTGTTTTGAGTTCTTTCTTTTAAAATTGTTTGGTCATTAAGTTTTTGCTGAAATTTACAGGTGATAGCATGTGAACGACAACTTGAGTACAACTATGACATCAGATGTGATATTTGGTCACTAGGTATCACAGCCATAGAGCTGATGGATGGAGCTCCCCCATTGGCTGACAAACATCCAATGAGAGCACTGTTTAGAATTCCAAGGTAAGTCCAACCAATCAAATACAATTGATGATCAGGGTTTTTGTTTTGAAAGTCACAGAGCTGATCTATTGATCAGTCCCATTGGCAGGTAGGAAGTGGCACATGGATTATAAAATTTATTTTAGCTTCTGTTCAGACTTTGTAAGGCATTAAGTATTCCCTATTGCAAATATTTTTGTGCTTTACAACCTTAAAGCAGTATGCCTCCAGATTTATGCTAATTTTCATGAAAATATTGAAAATGTATTAAAAAGTAAAGTATTGTGAAGTGAACAAGAAAAATAATTTCCACATTGGAAACGGCACAATCCATGTAAATTACTTAAATTGAGGTCAACATATGCAGATTTAGCCGTTACTGCGTTAGTCACACACATGCAGTAGAAATATGGTGATAGATACTGCAAAATCAGTCATTTGAACCAAATATCATATGTAAATTAATATTTAAATCTTGTGTCAATGGAAGAGAATGAATAGCTGTCCCTTTTTGCAAAAAATGTTTTCAATTTTACTAGATGTATGTATAGGTTATATACAAGAGTTTTAAGAAATTAATTTTTGAGCGAACGAAGTGAAGCGAGAAAATTAGTTTCTTAAAACTCTGTATATAACCTATAACCGACTTACAGTTAGCCCCGCCTATTCAAATCGAGTGCACTATGTAAGTAGGTGGAGTCCATTAAATTGGCTCATTTAACATATAAATGTAATACATACAGTTGAGTTACTGCACTGTATGGAAAATACTTCAGCAAAATTTAAACAAAATAGAGCGATTTCATTGGCAGACAAACTTTGGCGAAATGTAAGATTCCTATCGATTTGAAGTAAATTTGAACTAATTTGAATAAAAATGTAGAATCGTTTCACTTGTTGCAGAAACCCACCACCAAAGATGAAGAATCCTGAAGACTGGTCAGAAAATTGCAGGGACTTTATTTCAAGGTAAAATTAAAATTTTAATTGAACATTGTCATTTATTTAGATGAATAATTATATCTGTTATGTGACTTTTGAATTAAAGTTCAGTTAAATACAAAACTTAACTTTAACTTGTTGTTAGTTGGAATTAAATCAAAGTATTCAACTTCCAAAAATGATTTATTGCAGAATGATGATTGGTTTAGTATATACTTAAATAAAATGGGGTTGAATGATAAAAAATCATTCTTGAATAATAACACAACTTTAGCATATAACCCATTCCAATGAAGAAAAGAATAAAGAAAAAGTTCTTGTATTGATTTTAAAAAAAAAGAAGTTCTTTAATGCTTTCGAAATTGTAATAATTTGAATGAAACATGTGATTTTTAGATGCCTAAACAAAGACTATGAACAGAGACCTTTTACCTGGGACCTTCTGGAGCATCCATTCATAAAACAAGTTCCTGAGGATGGTACTAAGGTAAGACAGAAGAAAAGCCTGGAAGTTCATCCACTTTTTTGCGGTTTGGGTTGTCTGAACTTCTCAGTGAATATAGTTGCTTTAGAATTTCTTACTTAGATATCTTCCTCCCATTATACTGCCACAAGCACATTCATTTATTAAATGCAGTCTTATATATTTGCTATGCTGGTTATATACCTGTTATGAATCTCTACCCATATTTCAAGTTGTTTGAATCAAGGTAACTGTACAAATAGTTTTTTTTCTACTATGCTTTTTTCAACCATGCCTTTATAGAAAGGTTTTGTCAAAGTATCTCTTCTGAACAATTTTAAAAAATGATTAAAACATTTCTCAACAAAATGTATCTTTGTAATTGGAAGCATGTTTAAAGGCGAAATTACATTTAAAGATGTATGCAAGCATCCTCTTTTCAATTTAGGTACTTCTGTAAGATTTTTGTCTCAGCTAAAAGTAATTGTTTTATGCCACAAAGCTTTACACCTTTTAAGCTCAGGTTGTGATAAGATTATTCTAGCTATCTAGAAAATTTTCATTATGATTTGTTATTTTATGCATATTTTATTTTATTTATAATCACAATTTATATCTTACAGCTTAAAGAACAGTTGGTTTACCTAACATCGCAAGTAGAACGTATAATACACGAGCCTGACGTAACTACCAAACAGGGAAGACTGAAGTCCCGGAAGAGTAGACCGGGTCCACCAAACACAACAAATGATCTCACACAACTGGAGGTCCTTGATGAGGTAAAAAATATTTCCTGAGCTATTTATATACTTATAGGAACTCCTCTTTCATACATAGATCACCTGGTGTAATTAAAATAGAAAGATGAGCAAAAGATAATTAAGAAATATATTGAGAAATAGATTGAAAATAATATTTTTGTGTTATTCTCAGCCCTTATTTGAGTGATAAGTGTTAAAACACTTCTCAATTTTGGATCACTTTTCACAAAAAGAATAATTATTCTGGAAAAACGGAGTGAGCGGGTGATCTGAAATTTTTTCACACGAGTTATTGGCATAGCTCTACATCAAATTGAAGATTTATGTCAAAAAATTATTCCCAGTCCTGTCATGTCAAATAACCACAGTTGAGTCCCTTTAATACAAAACATAACTAACACTCAATCTTTTAGAATCCCAATGAATTTTGTTTTCTCAAACCATTGATTAAAAACCCTGTTAATGCAAAACCATTATTTTGACACTGTTTACAGCCGCATGCCTCCAGATTCCTACAAATTTTCTTGAACATTTTAAAAATTTATTAATAGGGAAAATATTGTGAAGTGAACAAAGAAAATAATTTACACATGGCAAACAGCACTGACAAACCATGTAAAAAAGTTAAAAAAAACTAAAAAGAGGTCAAAATATGCAAAAGTAGCCATTATTGCATAAGTAAGAAACAGTAGAAACATGGTGAAAAAATACTGTAAAATCAGTCATTAATTGCATAATATGAAATTTTTATTTTTATATTTTCACTTTTCATAAAATCTCTGTACATTTATCTCAAGTTTGATTGTCTTGAAATACTTTTCCTCATCTGGAGGCATGCAGCTTCAACATTTGAAACCGAATATTTCAGGAATCGATAGTGGCGCAGCTGTTCACACGTTATACTCAAGCAATCATTTACACCTATATTGGAGACATCTTATTGGCGGTGAATCCATTCTCCTCCCTTACCATTTATAATGAAGAGCATTCCAGGATGTACATGAACGCTGCCAAGGGAGATCACCCTCCACATATATTTGCTATAGCTGATCAGGCCTACCAGATGATGGTTCATCAGAAAAAACATCAGGTATGATTTATGACCTATGGTCAGTTTGTCACATGACTTTGCTTGTTTTCAATGTAATATAATTTGTTCAATGTTTTAATACCCATGCTTGATGAAATTCATCATGATGTTGTATACTCTGTAAAAGCAATGGGTGAAGTTAAACCATTTGGTTATTATTGCCACTTTTTTACTTTTTCTGACTTAGAAAATTATGCGATAAATATGCGTCCGAGAAGTGCGAGTCATGCACTCATTCTTTTCTTCCAACACACAAGTTTTCTCAATTAGATTTTAAAGCAGCATGTCTCCAGATTCATACTTATTTTCATGAAAATTTTGAAAATGTATTTAAAAGTAAAATATTGTTAAGTGAACAAAGAAAGTAATCTACACATTGCAAACAGCGCTTACATTTCACGTAAACTACCAAAAAGAGGTCAAAATATACATAAATACCTCTTACTGTGTTAGTAACGCAGTAGAATTTAAGGGATTGATACTGCAAAATCAGTCATTATCGCACATATTGTAAATAATTCATTAAGTACTGAATCTTTTTACATTTCTTAAGATCTTATTACATTTTTCTAAAGATTGAATTTCTTGAAATATTTTGGCTCATCTGGAGGCGTGCAGCTTTAATGAATAGATTGTTTATTCATTAGTTTTCTACTTTTCATCTTGGTATGACATATTTTGCTCCTAAGCTATATCATACTTATTTATATGTAAATTTAAGGTAAAAATTAAACTGGTTTTTATGTAATTTACATTTAAAGGTATTTTGTTTTGTTTACAGTGTATTGTTATCAGTGGTGAGTCGGGAGCTGGGAAGACCATGAGTGCAAACTTCCTTGTACAACAACTTACACAGCTTGGCAAGGTAAATATCTAATCTCTCCCTTTGGACAAGAACCTCATTTACTGAACGATTATGACCTTGACTCTTAAATGACCCTGACATTAAAGGTCATATTTTCAGGAGGACAAAAATAAAATATCT
The DNA here is from genome assembly GCF_026571515.1 of Ruditapes philippinarum. NCBI lineage: Eukaryota > Metazoa > Mollusca > Bivalvia > Venerida > Veneridae > Ruditapes > Ruditapes philippinarum. The sequence goes on along the minus strand of NW_026857079.1, from coordinate 51,065 downwards.
AATCTCTACCTCCGGACTAGAACTTCTTTTACTGAAGGATTATGACATTGACTCTTAAATGACCATGACATTAAAAGTAAAATTTTCGAAAGTACGAAAATGAAAATATCTTGTCTTGACCTCTAGGCAAGAGCTTCATTTACTGAAGGATTATGACCTTGACTCCTAAATGACCCTGACATTTAAGGTCAAATTTTCAAAAGTACAAATAAAAATATTTAATCTCTACTTCTGGACAAGAACTTCATTTACTGAAGGATTATGACCTTGACTACTAAATAATCCTGACATTTAGGGTCAAATTTTTAAAAATTCAAATTTGAAAAATAATCAAACTCTTTAGAAAGCTTAATTTGGAATATTAAGATATGACCTTGGCCTTCTTGGTTTAAAGTACAAAAATGTGTCCATAATTTTGTTATTCTTCAACTTTTTTGTGGCATTGTAGCATTATATTTTAGCAAATGCATCTTGCTTTGATTGGTTCAATGTTTTGATTTTAATTTTTAGCTTGAATATTTGAAGAAAAGGGGTAGCTATTGAACAAACTTTTATGTCAGCATAATAATAGTATAAAAGGAGGTCCTAGGCCCATATAACACTTACATGTGTTTTGACAGAATTATGGCCGTTTTTGAACTTATAAAATTCTACATAATCCAGGCACTTGTTTTATGATCAAGCATTGCGAATAGTTGAGCACATTTACCTAATGACAGCTCTTTTATTAAGTTTGCATGTGTCTTTATTGATGATCCTTTTATTAGAAATTCAATAATTGTTTTTATTCAAGGCTCCTAATCGTGATTTGGAAGAGAGGATCTTACAGGTTAACCCATTAATGGAAGCATTTGGTAATGCAAAAACTGTGATCAATGATAACTCTAGTAGGTTTGGAAAATATCTGGAAATGTTCTTCACTGAGAATGGTACAGTAACTGGAGGTAAGAAATATATCTATTTCCAGGGATTCATTAGTTGTTTTGAGATTTGCATTATAATCGTGAACAATTATGTATTTGAAAATGTTACTCAGTCATAAAAATGCTAAGACTCTGATTGGTTGATTTGAAATATGTTAAATGACAAAATATAACAAAATATGTACTTGATAATGTTACTTAATCATAAATTGAAGCATTTAATTGGTCGATTTCAAATTTCAAACGCGACCAATCATAAATTTGAAAGTTTGAAAGTGTTTCTCACTTTTAAAGCTAAGCATTTGATCAGTGGATTTCAATTTTGAATAATTATCATAGCAGTTATATTCCTGCATTGGTATACAAATTTAGTTTGAAAGGAAAAGGTAACATTATGGTTAAAATGATTGTCTCTTAACCAAGGGATGGTGGACTGGAGCTATATAGTAAATGAAACACATAAGGGTATAATAATACTGAATAAAACTTGACTCTAGAGTTGTGTCATTAAGCTCTTGTTTATTAGATTGAAGATAATGCCATATTAGCCATTTTAAAATGTTTTATGATATATTCTATCAACTTACATTAATATTTTACAGCTAAAATCACAGAATACCTTCTAGAGAAGTCAAGAGTTATCTTTCAAGCGCAGTAAGTCAAACTTATATTCTCAAACTTAGCTTCTAGCATAGACTTTCAACATGGGCTTCTGTGAAAACGTTTTTCAAAATACGTTGCATGACAAAATTACATAATTTAACAGAAAAATACTTTTTTCAATAAAATATGGTTCAGGGTGTGATAAAAATCATATAGGGTCATATAACCTGTCAAGAATCTTTATTACCAATTTATAATACAGCAAACTTTTTTTATCTGGAGAATAAAATGAGATTTATTCATAAATTGAATGCAGCCATGTTTATAAAACTATATGAACATCATGATTATCCAATGAAAAATGATGTTACAAACATGCAGGATTATACATGATATTTATAACCCTTGGTATAACAGACAAAGCTATTTATATAGACCATGGTAGGGTTGCATGATTTTCAATATTTCCGAGTCTCACATATATGGTCAAACTTGTTTATAAAGACATTGTTCAGGAAATGAGGTCAGTGTTGATAATTATTAGCCTGTATGCTACTGGCCAGTCTCGAACTTATACAGTCTGACTTAACTGTACATTTTAAAAGTTAAAATCCATTGCATTAACAATGCATTTACCAAAATAAAAAGTGGGGCATGATTTACATGGTAAAAGTCAAGAGTTGCTAGAACAGGTGTCTTTAACATTCATTTTCTATGTTGTTTACTAAATTCTCAAGATACATTGTACTAGTTTAGTTTAAGAATTCAATTTTACACTTAATTTTTTTCTGGTGCACTGACTTTTATATGTTTTGTTTCAAAATATTACATAAAAATATTGTTTGAAGTCTCCTGGTAAAAAACAAAAACATACAAACATACAATTTGCAGGAATGTTTGTAAACAGTTTATACACTTGTAATTATTTAACTACGCATATTTCTTGAATATTTACTTAACAACAGAACTTCAAAGAACAACTTTTACATTTTAGATGTATTTAAAACATTGTAAAGATATTGTAAATATATTGTAAATAATTAATATTTCAATGGAAAACACAACTTTATAGTGTTAATTCTTTTCTTCTCTTGTTATCATGAAATGTTTATTACACAGTTAATTTCACATGACAAGCTTGTATTAATTCACTTGAGTAAAGTTATAAAGATGATATTATGATGTAATGCTATGCTTAAATAATTTTGTTTTTGCATGTTTCAATGTTTTGAGTTATTGCCTGAAATGAATATTTTGTACAGACTTTAATTTGTGCATATTTTATTGACTTAGCTGCATTATATAGACATAATTTTATTTATGCATTGTAATTTTGGCTATCCAGCCAGTTGACCCTACTGGTCTATTCATTATCATACACACACTGTTTTGTACACAAAAGAGTTTTAAATAGGAGTTGCAACTATGTTGCCTAGTGGTTCAGGTGTTTGCCTCTCAACCCAGGGATCAAGGGTTCTAGTTCAAGTATTGGTCATGACTATGTTTTTTTTCCATATGACACCAATACTGGTTGGTTTCCAGAGTGATTAATATAAGTTGCAAGTACTTATTTCGAATCGAGCGTAAATAAATATGTTTAAACCAAATAGGAATTGTGAACAATAATGTTTTATTCTTCTTTTACAGGGGTGAACAGAATTTTCACATATTTTACTACGTACATGATGGGTTGCCAAGTGAGGATAGGAGCCACAAATATCATCTTCATGAGAATGCAACATACAGGTAGGTAACTCTGATTGCAGTGTGCTGGTAAATATTAATATCCACAGCACAGTCCCTTTGAAGTTTTAGAATTTTTGACTCATTATCCATGGGTGTTTCTCTGATTACATGAGAATGCAACTTACAGGCAGATAACTCTGATTGGTGTGCTGGTAGATACTAATATCCACAATTAACTTCCCTTTGATTTGAGAATGTTTGGCTCCTTAATCATAGGCATTTCTCTTATTTTAAAATTTTTAATAATTTCTAACATGATGGTCTTGCTGTTTGTTCAATGATTGTTAAATAGGGATTTACTTTTCAAGTTGTCAAAATGAGAAATAAAAGAAGTGCAAAGACGTGGAATTGTTTTCAGTTTAAATTGTATAACATTTAGCATTCTATATGACTTCATTTGTGCTGATCTCGAAAACTTTCCATTTATTTAAAATTCCCAGTATTTATAAAATCAATGTATCAGATTTATAAATCTTTTTTTTAGCTATACCAATTTGATAAGTGGGTAAACATTAAAATTTGAACTTAAAATGTTTTTTTCCTGGAAAGGCATTTTATCTATACAGTTGGAATGTTACGTTTCAGATACATAAGTGAGCATAGTAGTTCCCAGCCAGAGATGGTGACAGTGTCTGTAAACAGGGTCAAGTTCAAGGCTATTCAACATTGCTTCAGCATCATTGGGTTCAAAGAGGAGGTAAGTCATGTAGTTTTTTACTTATAAGGGGCATCTTTGGCTGACTGGTTAAAGTTGTTGGTTTCAAACCACTTGTCCCTTACGGCTGCGTGTTCCATTTCCAACAGGGACTTTGGATCCTTTCATGTAAGTTACCGAGCTATCTTGCAGAACATCAGTGGACCTACTCAGGTGCCCGTTTATGCCTGAAAAAATTCGCAAAGAGGCACATGAGATTGTCCTCCATCAGTAAAGCTGAAAAGCTGCCGTTTGACCTATACTGTGTTGGTGCAGAAAAAAAAAACAAAAAAAAAACCAACATTGTGTTTGGGTATTTTAGTCAAGCCTTCACAGTTAAAGACATATGGCAACTGTTTGGAGGTAAAGAGCAAGCACTTTGGTAGAACCACACATCTGCTGTGAGCTACCTGGTAAGGGGATAATTTATAATCATTAATATCAGGTGGAAATGCAATCTTTAGTAGAAATGAGTTAAGTTTATAAAAGTCAGGGATCATGAGGATTTTTGAAAAGAAAAAAAAAGCAAACAAAAACAATAAAAACAACAACAACAATATACATGAAAAGTAATGTTATTGTTTAAAGTGTTGTTATTTTAATCAAACACATGCTAACATAGGAGAGATTTTGGACAGCTGAGGTACATGTATCGATATAATATTCACGGGGTGGCTATTATTATATCTTCATAACTTATCTGTATACCATAATTATACTATCACCAAAATCAAGTTTTTGTTTACAGAAATAGGCTCAATTTTAAATAATATATCAAAATCCCAATTGAATCACCTGAAAATAAACCACTATGTGTATGGGTGTATCATATTTTCCCAGAAATATTTTCACCTCAACATATATCACAAATGTTATCACCTTTTTCTTAAAGATTACTTTATCTTACAGGCTTGGAATTAAAAAAAAAACCAAAAAACCCTATGATGATTAAAAGCACAAATATTTGTTTATATAAGAGTATGTTGGGTTGTGTTAGAAATATTAACGGCTGTCTTACTCATTTTCAGCATAGTTGTAAACATTAATAATATGATTCCATTAGAGATGGGATTATTTTTGCTATACTTGATTCAAATTTAGTTAAGGTTGATGATAGGGGTGTCATGTTTATCCTTTAGCCAAAAACTGGTTAGAAAAATCAATATCCGGTAATTGAGGTTAGTATGAGATCACTAGGAAAAGAAGTTTAAAAAATCTTTTATATATTACTTTCATTTAACTATGACAGATATGACATTTTTTTTTTAATTTAGTTGTACAGGCTTGTGTTTTTTTCTCAAATGCATGCTATCTTATTATGTATGGTACGGCTTTAGTGGAAAATAATTACTATTTAATTGGATATCTTTTGTAATTTTGTCAAGTACAACAAAATAGGAACTAAATATGTCATATTTTGAAGTAACAAAATTGTTGTTTAAACGATGAGCATTTTTGCTAACCTCCACACCCCTAGTTTAAAGTGTTACTTAAGCATTATAGCTTCATGGTGCACAACACGTCTCAATAGGTTAGTCAACCTGTTGCACTTATTTTCGAAGCTGTAACAGTAAAACTTTTTTTTGTACCCACAATTTTCGGGAAAAAACCCAAAAATTTTTATTCCAGAGAAATCAAGGGGTTTTTTAAATTTGTTATTTTTTGTTTATGTTATAGGGAAATGTCTTCAAAAATTTGGGGTGAAAAATGCCTTCTACATACGGCAATGTGGTTTTTTGGAAACAGTCAAAGGGCCACACAGGGGATGGTGTGGAAGTTGCCAACACTGAACTTACTGATATTGGTAGATATGCCCTTTAAATTTTGTAGCACAATGTCAGAAAATACATGAAGTGTGTAATCGCTAACATTCTCTCCTCCTAAATATTTTATTAGACCCTATGCTCTAAGATTGTTCAATTACTGTACATTTCAACATTTGAAAACTTGTTATAATGTGGGCCTTATTGTTTACATAACAGAACATGTTTTAATTTTGACTTGTACATAGTACATTATTACATGTATTATACACAATTTGGTAATACATTGATCAAAATGCATAAACAATACATTTTCTATACAATTTTACAGGAGCTTGTCCATTAAAACAAATCAGTGTAAAAGGAAAATTACAATCACCTTGTTAAAAGGCCCATTATGCCTTAATGCTATAAATGCTATAATATTCTTTTCTCAAAAACTTCTTCAAAAAATCTTGTCACATTCCCAAACAAATACTCATTTGCCATATACATAAACTATTTTGCTCTGTTTGCAAGTGAATAAGTATTTGAATGGCAGTCAAAATACAACTTTGTTTACATTTTGCTACCTTTAGGACACATCTCTGCATGTTCAGTGCTATTTTCTTCAGTTGTTGAACATCTAACATGCTCTTAATCCATTATTAAAACTTTATCAGACACATGTTTGGTATTTCTAAAGAATTACAAAAATATGGATTTCTGTGCCTTTAAGATTGTATTCATAAATTACATGTATATAGTGTTTAAACAATATAATGTCATGAAAAAGAGCCAATAAATTTTGAAGATATATGTGTTGTGTTGTGTCTTATGATAAAACAAACTCATTTTTGTGACGCTTTAATTTCAAATATATCTGATCCTTATCTTTACCTTGTGACTTTATTTTTAGTTGCCAAATTGTTGGGTTTAGAATCTAAAGACTTGATAGAGGTGTTGACAACAACAGGAATGGTTGCCCGCGGTGAAGTGATTATACGTGAGAACACGATGCACGAGGCACTTGACGTTAGGGATGCCATGTCTAAATCTCTGTACGGAAGACTGTTCAGCTGGATTGTAAATAAAATCAATATCCTTCTTCAACCTGACAAACAGACATATCAAGTGTGAGTAACCCTTTGATTTACATGTTAAGGTAGTATTAAGGCAAGTCTTTCCCGCCACAAAAGAATTCTTAACATCTGCCAGTATTGTTATAAATTGGTCTTTTCTGGAATGTTATTTTTCACAATCGTCTGTATTCACTGAGTTTTAACCATTTATTACTGGAATTTAGTACATAGCGATAAAAAAATGAGTGATTGTATATAATCTAATGCCCAAGATTTTGAAAAAAATAACGTTCGAGAAATAACCAGTTTCCTACGATATTGGCCGATGTTTGAATTTTTTGGCGGGAAAGCATTACAGTGAGACTACCTTAAATGTATATAAGGTTTTTATTTTATAAATTGGGAGTTTCTCTATGATCAGATATTTGGATCATTATTCTGGATAAAAAATTCAGATGCTGACAACTGTTAGAATGACATACAAGGCTTGCACTATTTGTAGTGTACTATTAATATAGTAGTATATATTTATCATTTTACTGCAAAAGTTCCATGTTGGAATGGGTAACGTTAAAAACTTGGAATCTGTTCAACCTCTGCAAATCCTACTACAGACTTTTGATTCTTTCCTTTAAGGAAGCCATGCCTTCAGCTGGCTTACAGAAGGTTCTAGTTACTACTTCTGCCTGAAATAATGAGCAGAGAAGTGCCTAAGATCTTTTTTTGCACCAGTAATGACTGAAAAGTCATTATATAACCTTTGTATTATCAGTGTGTCTTGAAATTAAACCAAAAACAAAATCATTTGTTTTGCAGTGTTGTAATATGTCTTTATACATGTATATTTATTTTTTAGGGATAAATTGAACATTATTGGCTTGTTGGACATTTTTGGATTTGAGAATTTCCCGAGTAATTCCTTCGAACAGTTGTGTATTAATATAGCCAATGAACAGATACAGTACTACTTTAACCAGCATATATTTGCCTGGGAATTGGTGAGTTTTACACATTGTTTTCTTTTACTTTAAATCATAGTGATTGTAGGTTGAAATCTCGTCAGGGGCATTGAATTCTTCGAAAAGAAGAAAATTATCTTAGAAGTTATGGAAGGTTCATTTTTCATGTGTTTAAATCAGTCACTTTCAGTGTAATAAAACTACAGAAAAACATACAAACAATTTGTGTCTACAATTTTTTTTATTGTTTGTTTATTGTGTGCAAATTTTCCCATTTGATATTGCCAAACATTAATCAATCAATTCATTTTTTATGAACAGCAAGAGTACCAGAATGAAGGTATAGATGGTAGTGCTATAACATTTGTTGACAACAGACCACTACTTGACATGTTTCTGATGAAACCAATGGGCCTGTTAGCATTGTTAGATGAGGAAAGTCATTTTCCTAAAGCTACAGATTGGACTTTAGTTGGTAAGATGTACTGATTTTATGAATATTAATTGATTTTATGAATATTAATTGGAAATCCTATGTAAAACTATGCTAATTGGGAATCCTATGGATGCTTATTGGTAATCCTATGAATGTTAATTGGGAGTCTTATGAATATTAATTGGGAATCCTATGATTGTTAATTGGGAATTCTATGACTGTTAATTAGGAATCCTTTGAATGCTGATTGGTAATCCTATGAATGTCAATTGGGAGTCCTATGAATGTTAATTTGGAGTCCTATGAATGCTAATTTGGAATCCTTTGAATGTTACTTGGGAATCTATGTATGTTAATTGGGAATCATATGTAAAACTATGCTAATTGGTAATCCTATGTATGCTAATTAGTAATCCTATGAATGTTAATTGGGAATCTTATGAATGTTAATTGGGAATCCCATGTATGCTAATTGGGAATCCTATGAATACTAATTGGGAATCCTATGTATGCTAATTGGGAACCCCATGAATGTTAATTGGGAATCCTATATAAAATTATTCTAATGGGGAATCCTATGTATGCTAATTGGTAATCCTATGAATGTTAATTGGGAGTCTTATGAATGTTAATTGGGAATCCTGTGTATGTTTATTTGGAATCCTATATATGCTAATTGGGAATCCTATGAATGTTAATTGAAAATCCTTTGAATGTTAATTGGGAATCTATGTACCCTAATTGGGAATCCTATGAAAAGGTAATTGGAAATCCTTTGAATGTTAATTGGGAATCCCATGATTATGCATTTTTGCATAAGGTCAAATATATAAGCTTTTAAATATGTTTACACTCTATATTGTAAAATGGGAGAGTTAATTGTTTAAGAAGCATGTAAATGTTGTTGCTCAATTCAAATCATAGAAAATCTGTTACACATAAAGGCTAATGTTTCCTATTGCTATTGTAGAGAAATTTCACCAGAATGTGAAGAGTGTTTACTACAGTCGACCAAAGGCCACTTCAAGTCTCCACTTTAGTATTAACCATTACGCAGGCAAAGTGAAGTACGACACAACCGGATTTCTGGAGAAAAACCGAGACAGGCTTCCGGTTGAAGTTGTGAACCTGCTTAGGGCCTCAGACAACAATGTTGTTAGATCACTGTTTCAAACACCGCTTACAAAAACAGGTATGTTAAATCTCATGACTTTGTTTGTAAAAATTGTGATTGACCTCTGCATTTTGCTGTGCATATTTCAGTTTGCATTAATTGAAACCTACCACGGTTGCCTGGGCAATAATTTACCAGTTTCTGTAAATAGCTTTATAGAAATAGCTTTTATACATGTTTAAATCATCTTATTTGAATAAATAGATTATATGTATCTTTGAAATGCTATGTATTCATTTAAGAACATATTCACATGGATAGTGAAACCTACCTTTAACAATACCAAAGTTATATATATTTTTTCACTTTATTCAAAAGTTTTACAATATCTGGCCTTTCCCCAGTGTCTCTACCGGTCAGTTTACCAGACCCATTCCCAATGGCAAATATGCTTGATTTTTCCATTTTTAGAGAAAAAAATAATCCCAATTTATTACATGCTTTCCGGTGGTTTATAGAAATATATCAGTGATATAAAACTGGTAATTTCACTGTTTGAAACAGTGAAATTACCACTTTGATAATTTCACTGTTTTGAATTTAAGCCCCTTACGTTGTTTTAGTGAAATACCAGCGTGCACAGTACTGGGTACCAACTTAATGACGTGACGTCTTAAATGACGTCACGTTGTATTATTATTTGGCCCGCTTTTCATTCAGTATTAGGTTTAATGTCTTTTTTAAACGTTTCTTTGCATATAATAAAAAGAAAATTTGTTTAGTTTAGTGTAAGATCGAAATATATTTCACGTTGTGAACACCAAAAGTTCATATTTCACTCGTGGCTTCGCCACTCGTGAAATATACCTTTTTGTGCTCACTCGGTGAAATATATTCCGATCTTACACTGAACTAAACAAATATCCTCTATTTAATTGAAATTCTTGATATCAAAACTGACATTTTGCTAGAGTTAATTCCAGTATGGTAATTTTAATGTATTATTTATTTTTAATGGATGACTGAAACCCAAAACCTCTGTTAAAAAGGATACTGAGTTCAAATGCTTTTTGTAGAATTTCAGTTTCTATAGAACTTGGTATTTATTTTTGTTCAGCTTATAGAATGTGTTAATTATGCCATTAGGTTAGCATGTATACTTTTTTCCTTGCATTATGTTGCACAGTGAAGATATGCTAACCCCAATAAACTCTGTAAAAAGTAAGAAAAAAGAAAAAATATATTTCATGTGGCAGTTTTATGTTTATATCAGTTTATGTTTGTAAAACTGACAGTTAAAACAAATATTTTGTAACTTACATATAAATATTTTTCTACTTTATCCAATGAATCCTTGCTGCTATATAGATTGACTAGTTTTTGATACAGTGGGCTCACTGTTTTTAAATTCAAGCAGTTTTGGTATCGGTGTATTTGAAACTGAAAATACACTATTTAAGTCAAGCATTTTGATATCAGTGTATTTGAAACTGAAAATATACAGTTTAATTTAAACATTTTTATGCCCCCGCCATGAAATGGCCGGGGCATATAGTGTTACCCTGTTCCGTCATTCCGTCCTTCCGTCCTTCCGTCCTTCCATCCTTCCGTCCTTCCGTCCTTCCGTCCTTCCGTCATTCTGTCATTCCGTCATCATCAGTTTCCGTTCATTATCTTAAGAACGGTTGGGCACATTCAACTCAAATTTGACATATGGATATGTCATGAGAAAATACAGGTCAAGTTCGAATTTGGTCATGGTTCGATGATTTTTGGCAGAGTTATGCCCCTTTTACTTTGAAAATAATATGAAATTTCAGTTTCCGTTCATTATCTCAAGAACGGTTGGACACATTCAACTCAAACTTGACATATGGATATGTTATGAGAAAATACAGGTCAAGTTCGAATTTGGTTATGGTTCGATGATTTTTGGCAGAGTTATGCCCCTTTTACTTTGAAAATAATATGAAATTTTCAGTTTCCGTTCATTATCTCCCCAACGGTACAACACAATCAACTCAAACTTGACATATGGATATCTCATGAGAAAATACAGGTCAAGTTCGAATTTGGTCATGGTTCGATGATTTTTGGCAGAGTTATGTCCCTTTCACTTTGAAAATAATATTAAATTTTCAGTTTCCGTTCATTATCTCCCTCAAGGTACAACACATTCAACTCAAATGTGACATATTGATGCGTCAAAGGAATGCGCAGGTCAAGTTCAAATTTGGTCGTGGTTCGATGATTTTTGGCAGAGTTATGCCCCTTTTACTTTGAAAATAATATGAAATTTTCAGTTTCCGTTCATTATCTCCCTCAAGGTACAACACATTCAACTCAAACGTGACATATGGATGCGTCAAAAAAATGCGCATGTCAAGTTCAAATTTTGTCATGGTTCGATGGTTTTTGGCAGAGTTATGCCCCTTTCACTTTGAAAGTAATATGAAATTTTCAGTTTCCGTTTATTATCTCCCCAATGGTACAACACATTCAACTCAAATTTGACATATGGATATGTTTTTGGAATGCCCAGGTCAAGTTCAAATTTGGTCATGGTTCAATGATTTTTGGCAGAGTAATGCCCCTTTCACTTTGAAAATAATATGAAATTTACAGTTTCTGTTCATTATCTACCTAACAGTGTTACATATTCAATTTTAATTTGACATATGGATATGTCAAAGGAATGGGCAGGTCAAGTTGGAATTTGGTCATGGTTTGATGGATTTTTGGCAGAGTTATGTCCCTTTCACTTTGAAAATAATATAGATACATCTTAGGAATAAGCAGTTTAAGTTTGAATTTGGTCATGGTTCAATGATTTTAGACAAACTTATCTTTCCTGAATGTTGGAAAAAATTTGAACTTTCAGTTTCAGCACTCATTCTTTTAGCCATTATTTTGGCTACAAATATGCAATATGCTTTTTCTAAAGGTTAAGACTGAATAATTTCAGTGCCTTGAACGTTGTATGGAAATGGTTTGTGTTAACATTGAAAAGTTTTAAGGGCTTTGAACTTAAAATGAAAAAAAAAAAATTAATGCACCATCTGAAATTTTGGCTGCATGCGGGGGCATCCGTGGCATGATGACACATTTCTAGTTGGTATCTGTTTATTTGAAACTGAAAATACACAGTCACTGTTTAATTCAAGTATTTTGGTATCAGTGTATTTGAAACTGAAAATACACTGTTTAATTCAAGCATTTTTGGGATTTGAAACTGAAAATACACTGTTTAAATCAAGCATTTTGGTATCAGTGTATTTGAAATTGGAAATACACTGTTTAATTCAAGCATTTTGGTATCAGTGTATATGAAACTGAAAATACACAGTTTAAATCAAGCATTTTGGTATCATAGTATTTGAAGCTAAAAACTTATTAATTCAAGCATTTTTGTATACTTATATTTGTAATGGAAAATACACTGTTTAATTCAAGCATTTTGGTATCAGTGTATTTGAAACAGAAAATACAGTGTTTAATTCAATTATTTTGGTATCGATATATTAAAAAACTAAAAATGGACAGTTCCAATAGTCTGTAGGCCTAATGAAAATTAAAAATAATATGAATTAATTAAGGATTCAGTGACCTACAATTGAAATGTATGATTTATACAGAATAAGTTAAACATTTTATACTCAATGTTTACAGTAAGCAGGGAGTCAGGTAAGATTTATCCCTGATAAAGGAGAAGATAGAAACTGTAGGTGTTAATTGGTTACAGGTTTAGTTGAAATATCTTTAAAATTAGGTTTAGGTAAAGATCCTTACTGTAGATTTATTTCTGAGACTAATGTTTTCAGAGATTGATGCAAAATTTGCAGGTGGGTTCCCTACTAAACTTAAGTTTAAGTCTGTCATAACTTACATAAAGGTAAAAATACTTTCAAGCTTTCAGAGAAGAGAAAAGATAGGTGCAGTTAAAGCTGAACTAGTTTGATTGTTGGCAACACTGAATAGGCTTAAACCAAAGTATACATTGAAAGGCAAATTATATATTCAATTGATTCTACTGTACTTAAGTGATGACATTTTGGGTGCAAGATTAGTGTTTACATACATGTTATAGTGTTTGATATGACTACAAGTTGATTTGAAACACAAGTCAATTGGTGATACACTTTAGCTACTGGAAAACTTATCCTTCGATTTTGATCTTGAGGATATGGGTTTATTAGTAAAATAAATGGTTTTGGTTAAGTAAGGAAAGAAATTAAGAACTACTCTGCTTATTAGTAGAATTTAAGAGAGGACTTTTGCATGCCAGAGAATAAACTGATGAAAAAACATTTGCTTGCAAAAGTTTATAGTGACACTTGACCCACTGATACACCAAGGCACCATGTGTTACACATTATTTAAATCATGTGCTACTTCCATTCTGTCATTGTTGTTGACATATTTCACTCATTGTTTACATACTTGACTAATACTGAAGTATTATTATTATTATTTAGTTGTAATTACTCACATGTACCCCTACTCCCCCACTCCAAATCTTTTTTTTTCTTATCCCTTCTTAACTTTCCTTAAACCTATTCTCCCTTAAAATTTATAAATACATTAACTTTTTAAAAATGGTTTTGAGGAGTAGTGCCTTTTTTACAAAGATTATAAAGAAGGAAAATTTAAGTACAAAGAATAATTAATTCAGAACATTTCAAATTTTGCCATTTATAAGGTGTATAACAAGCCATCATTATTACAATTTTTCCATCTTAATATTTCATTACACTGCTACAATTATAAAAGGATTACCATATTTGGGTAAGAAGCTAAAATTTATGATTCCATGATTTTGTTAACCCTACAGTATGCTTTCACCCTTATAGCCTTCTGGCGACCACTGAATTGACATATGCAACCATGCTACAGACAAAGATCAGGTGGCCATGTGTGGGTCGTCTGTTTGTGGTCTGCAATTTTTACTTTTCAGTCATTAAATATTTTGAAAATTTCCCCGAAAAATGGTGAATGGTTTTGTCCAGATTGAAAGATGAACAAGTACATTTTAGATATTTAGCAGAGTATTAAGGGGTAGTAAAAATTTATATAGTCTTTTTGTACAAAAAAAAAGTCTTTTTTATCCCACTTATCCCAAAAAATAAGCCTCCTGCACTCAACTTGGCATGTTACATGGGGTGATGTTGTGTTGCAATGTAGAAGCATGCTTGACAGTGATTGATAAAATAGATTGATAAATCATTAGATTATCTCAATTGTCTCAACATTTGTGCACATGAATTGCATGTAATTTTGCATTGTATGCCTTTTGTAGATCACACCACCCCTGCTTTTATGTTGTGTCCTCATTACAGAATTCCAGATTGAATAAATTCAGTGCTATCGGAGGCGGCGAGAGGGGGCTAGGGGAGGTGCTCCAATAAAATTGAGCCTCAGATTTTAACTAAATATAAATAATTTTATTCTTAATGTTCAAGAAGGAATTGTCCCCTTTTCAAAATTTTACAACCCTCCCTTTTAAATCTTTTATAGAAATTGAAACACATTTTCTTGTGTCGGCCCAGATATTCAAATGGATTTATTTGTGAAAAAATAAAAATCATCATGTGGTCCTTACCACATAAATCTGAGTTCACAATTGAACAAATTTTTACCATGCATTTGTCTCTATGTTATAGTACAGACAATGTGGTGCAAGTTGTTAGCATTATTAAACAATCTGGTTTTAAATAATTTCCAGAAATAATTTCTTGCTTTATTTTATTTCCCATTTTAATGGAAGAGCTGGCTTAACAAATGCATTATAATAGCTCTGTGTAGAAACATAATCAAGAACAGTAGCTGTTGAACTTGAATATTTATACAGAGCTATTTTCTCCTAGCTCTTCCATTAAAATGGGAAATAATTAGAATTATTCAACTTCAATGTCTTTGGTTATGAAATATGTATCTACACGTCAGAAGTTCAAAATTGTTTTTAGGAAAAGGGCTTCTAGAATTGAGATTTATAACCTTATGCTGTCACATGTTTTAAATAAATAAATGATGTGTTAATTGTTACAGGGAATCTTGCAAGTGGATCATTAAAGGCCAGTGCTCCAAACAGCAGTCTGAACTCTCCATCGAGTACTTCCACTGGTTTTACGATAGCCAGCGTACAGAGTTTACGTAGTCAGACTTCGGCTGGTATGGGAGGAAGCAGGGTGAGTAAATCTACCTACCCTATTTTGCTGCAAAATTTTCATGTTGGACTGGCCTTCTCATTAATTTGGTATTGTTCATTTTATTTTCAAGGGTAAAATGGCATTTTAAAGATGCTGTAATTAAGTAGTCAGATTGTGTAAAAGTTGTGTCTTACTGTACCGGTACAGACAAACCTGTCTATTCGGATGGCAAAGACTTAATCATATAGTATTGGAAGGGTGCAAAAAGGGAAACTTAAACTTCATAGTACAAATGAGGGATAAATTAACATAACTGAAGTGTTGTAAAAAGAGGGAATTAAACATTAATTTGAAAATAGATTGTTTCAAGAAAAGCATGATTTTATATTCACATGTACACTTCACTTCAACTTGGATTATATGTTTGTCCAGTGCCTCATTTTGTTATGATTGAATGTTACCTAAGTTGTATTGATTTCAGATATTTGAAAGTTTAGTTTAATTGTTTCAGATTTATAGTGCATTAGTAAGTATTGTGTGAACATTACATCCTCCAGTTAGTGACAGACGTACACTTAGACATACACTTAGCACAGATTCTGTTTATCTTTAATTTTTTTTTATCTTTTTTAAAAAAAATTGTCCTTTTGTTTTCAGATTAGGATTTTTCCCCTGTTTTTTCCAATTTTGCATTTCATTCCTATTCTCTTTGTAAATTATGTGATTTTTTTTTTGTGTATGGGGGGGGGGTCTAAAATTCATACAGGTCTTATGAAAATGTATGAAAAATACTTTCAATTAAAAATTATCAAAGGAAATATCTATAATGATGTTTGATGTTTCCCTATAAATGAAGGAAAGTGTCTGGGCAATTCTTATGATACCAAGAGGTTTCCAATGGATTCAAACCAGTTTTTTAAAGAATGAGGAATTATAAAACATTCCATATGTTTTTCATTTTGGGTTGATGAATGGTATCTTATAATGTTAGTCACTATTTGAAGTTTTGTATGTGAAAAGTATTTATGTCCTTAAATAGTCTTTTTTTTTAAAGAAAAAATGGCACTTTGCTTTCAAATTGTGGCAATTTTGCTAGACAATGTTGCAGTGAGTTTGGTATTTCTGTTTGGGAAATGTGGTATTTGTAGCCAAATGTGTGATGAAATACATTAAAAAAAATATGAAGATTGTGACATCTGAAAATTGTAAACTTGTGGAAATTATAACAATTTATTTCTGGCCTTTTTAAAACTTCTTTTCCTTTAAAGTAGCATTACATGTCTGTAATTGCTGTTTATAACAATATTTATTCAGCCGACTTTAAGATGGCTTAATCAGTGGCAGAATGCCATTCTAGGACGCTTACTTCAGATATATTGCCCTCACTTGCAGTTTGATCAAAATCTGCCGGGGATTTGAAATGTTTTTAGTACTAGGAAGCTAAAATAGTCCAGCTAGATTACAAAATAAATAATGTCGATGGTTTTAATCTGTTGTGTCCACTTGTGGCAGAAATAATAGACATTTAAGACCCATCTGCATAGATCACCTTTCTTTAAAGTATCCACATCACTTTATTTATTTTTCTTTGTTTTGTTTATTTAAAGAAGTGACATTATTTGTTTATTTACTTTTTAGCTCGACTTTTCTATGAAAAGGGGAGCTATCCTACTCGCCCCGGCGTCGGCGTCGGCGTTGGCGTCACACCTTGGTTAAGTTTTTCGTACCACCCCACTTTATTTCAGAAGTATTACAAGTATGGCTTTGAAACTTACCATACTTGTTCACCATCATAACCTCCATCTACAGACAAGAGTACATAACTCTGTCAAGGTTTTTGACAGAATTATGGCCCTTTTTTGACTTAGAAAGTGTATTGAGCTTGGTTAAGTTTTTTGTACCACCTCCACTTTATTTCAAAACCATTGGAGGTATTGCTTTGAAACTGACCATACTTGTTTACCATCACGACCTTCATCAACAGACAAGAGACATAACTCTGTCAAGGTTTTTGACAGAATTATGCCCCTTTTTGACTTAGAAAATACATTGAATATGGGTAAAATCCACTTATTGCCTTAACCCTTTGAGATATTGCTTTGAAACTTTTAATGCTATTTCACATCATTACCCCCATCTGTACGCAAGAGAAGGTAACTCTGTCAAGGATTTGTTTTAAAAATTAAGGCCTTTTATCGACTTAGAATCTTGGTTAAGTTTTTAGTACCAGTCCACTTTTTGACTGAACTGTTTGAGATATTAATTTGAAAGTTGGAATACTTGTTTACAATCATGATTCCCAAACATGTCCAGGAGAAGGTAATTCTGTCAAAGATTTTATTTGAATTATGGCCCTTAACTGTCAATGTTTTGTATTATAGGCAAGCACTAAAAAACTTAAAAAATCTAAAAAAAATCATTCCTATCCACTTGTTCACTTTACCATAAATTATGTCATATAAACATTGCTGTAATATTCAAGGGTATCAAACAACTAGTTCACTTTAAAAATACAGAGATTCTTGTATTGCCTTTTACTGCAAAAACTTTTTTTATTGGCAAGCAATAAAAAAGTCGAGCGCGCTGTCTTACGGACAGCTCTTGTTGTATCTGTTTTACACAGTTTATATTCAAAGATGACAACTGAGTTATGTTTATATTTTTATTTGTTGTGAAAACATTTTTAGCTCGACTTTTCTATGAAAAGGGGAGCTATCCTACTCGCCCCGGCGTCGGCGTCGGCGTTGGCGTCACACCTTGGTTAAGTTTTTCGTACCACCCCACTTTATTTCAGAAGTATTACAAGTATGGCTTTGAAACTTACCATACTTGTTCACCATCATAACCTCCATCTACAGACAAGAGTACATAACTCTGTCAAGGTTTTTGACAGAATTATGGCCCTTTTTTGACTTAGAAAGTGTATTGAGCTTGGTTAAGTTTTTTGTACCACCTCACTTTATTTCAAAAACCATTGGAGGTATTGCTTTGAAACTGACCATACTTGTTTACCATCACGACCTTCATCAACAGACAAGAGGACATAACTCTGTCAAGGTTTTTGACAGAATTATGCCCCTTTTTGACTTAGAAAATACATTGAATATGGGTAAAATCCACTTATTGCCTTAACCCTTTGAGATATTGCTTTGAAACTTTTAATGCTATTTCACATCATTACCCCCCATCTGTACGCAAGAGAAGGTAACTCTGTCAAGGATTTGTTTTTAAAAATTAAGGCCTTTTATCGACTTAGAATCTTGGTTAAGTTTTTAGTACCAGTCCACTTTTTGACTGAACTGTTTGAGATATTAATTTGAAAGTTGGAATACTTGTTTACAATCATGATTCCCAAACATGTCCAGGAGAAGGTAATTCTGTCAAAGATTTTATTTGAATTATGGCCCTTAACTGTCAATGTTTTGTATTATAGGCAAGCACTAAAAAACTTAAAAAATCTAAAAAAATTCATTCCTATCCACTTGTTCACTTTACCATAAATTATGTCATATAAACATTGCTGTAATATTCAAGGGTATCAAACAACTAGTTCACTTTAAAAATACAGAGATTCTTGTATTGCCTTTTACTGCAAAAACTTTTTTTATTGGCAAGCAATAAAAAAGTCGAGCGCGCTGTCTTACGGACAGCTCTTGTTTTATATACCAACTAACACAATTTTGTGTTTAACTTATTTCCCTGAAAATGTGTGATAAAACATGTTTGGTTTGAAGGTTGATGTATATATTTATTAACAGGAAAACTTGGGATGATTGTTTGCAATGAGCCTATGGCTATTATAATAAATTATGCTAAAATTTCTAATTTTCATTTAGTTTCTCAAGGATAATATGGCCAAAAAGACATGGAGAAAAACACACCCTTTTTTTTTGATAATAATATCTTGTTTTGAATCAGTGAAATATAAGCAATATCATTTAGTGTACTAAAAATAGTAGTGAAATTAAAAATGTGCAGAAAAAAACATGAATTTTGCAGTTAACATTATACATTACTTATATGCACATCAGTTAAAAATAATTGCCATTACTGGTGGAGTTCAAAGGAATTGTTGTAATTTACTGGATATATAAAATTAGATATGGTTTAATGAGTCTTTATAAAATATCTTTATAGTTTATTCACATACTTGAATGATCCTCACACTTCTAATTATATCATGTTTTTAACATAGGGAAGGCATCTGATGGTAACAAAACAAAGTTTCTTTAACCTGCCAACCAGAGATTATAAAACACTTTCTCAAGCATATTGATTTACTGCTTTTACCTCTCACAGAATTTTCATTTTTTGCCACAAATCAATCCTTTGCATTTGTATATTTATTTTCATTATTATTCAGATAGATTTATTTCTTTCTTACTCTAAAGCAAATACCATGCAGAATTCTTGGCCTTCATTTTAGATGGAATTCTTATGTTCTTTTTAATAAACTCACCTGATCGTGCCCAGAGGTGAACTTTTATGATGGCATGATGTGCCTTGTTTATAACCCATCTCCAGATGATAGATTTTGACCAAACTTCACAGCAATGATCCATAACTTGCCTCCCTCAAAAAACACACATTGTTATTTGATATAGGTCATAGGATTTGAAAATAAAATCTTTGAAGTTATTCTCCTTAGAATTTTCAATGCCAATAGACAGTACATGGCTTGGGTAGCAAAACCCATTTTTAGCTGTCTGAACAAAAGTGTTAATAATCATGCCACTGGCATCAAAATTTAGTTAGCATATACTTATATAAGAAACAGATTTTAGAGAATAATCTCCTGTTGGAAGCTTCATGGCCTGTCTATAGCTTTGGTCAATTTAGCTACAACTAGCATAGAATTATGACCTTTGATAGCAATGGATCTAAGGTGAGTGTAATATGGTCATAATGTGGTCCTCTTGTTCATTTAGTCGGTATAGGGCTATGATAAGGAACACGTAAGATTTCCCAAAGAAAGATATAGCTTTTCTTTACTGCTTTTTTTCTGTCTTTCATTTTTGTACATAGGTAAATAATGAATATGTAATATAAATGATCTTAGCAATAATGCCAAGATAACTAAAACTATTTTTATATTGCCTTAAATTGTTGATTAATATAACTTAAATATTTGGTTTTATATTGCCTTAAATTGTTTATTTATATGCTTGAAATTGATTGTTTTTGTACCTTGATTTTTTTTATAATGCTTGAAATTATATAGGTTTTATTCCTTAAATTATTGCTTTTTATGTCTGAAATTATTGGTTTTGTACCTCAAATTGTTATTTTTATACCTGAAATTATTGGTTTTTATACCTTAAATTGTTGATTTTATGCCTAAAATCATTGTTTTATACCTAAATTGTGCCTAAAATTGTTGGTTTTTATTATATGTCTCAAAATGTTGGTTTTATGTGCCTTAAGTTTGCCTTAATTTGTCATTCTTTTTGTCCATCTATTATGTTTTTATCATAAAAGCTTGTGGAAGATTGGCTCCTGCATTATTAAAATACTTTTCAGAGGGTCATCTGGGACCTTTGTGTGGCAAAAAGAATTCAGTACTCTGCCTATTTTGCTTTATGTCTGAAAAAGAAATGTATTAATTACATATATGATTTATGTATGTACCCATAAAACTTCTAGCAATGGATAGTTGGCCTTAATGATTGTAAAGGTGACCAATTTAGGTTAAGGTGTTTGCTTCTCAAGCCATTAGGGTCATTGGTTTTGCACTGCTGACAACTCAACCAGGACCAGTTAGATCCAGAAATTGGACTTAGAACTGGTTAAACAAACTACAGATTTTGTTTCAAAATGAAGCTTATATTTAAAGTGTTTAGAAAAAAAATATTTCTTTGTCATTTTGCAATTTTTTTAAGAATACCTATTATACATGCAATTAAGTATTAGTTTCCCAGATTTAGTTTTATTTTGTATTATTTGCAGTGATTGATATATACTCCTTAAGTTAGAGAGTAAACCATGCTCACAAATGTATACTTAAGTGGCTATCCTTTCTTTTTCTGTGTTGTTTCATTTTAACCTTTAGCCTTGCCTCAGCCTTTGCCATGAGTATAGAGCCAGGTAAGTCTGCAGTTTCAAGCAGTCTTACCTGAGGCTCTCTATACTGTTGGAAACTTTATTTCAGTATTTTGATATTAAATTCCCTTTAAAGATAAACTATGTTCAAATTTAATAATTTTATATGAAAAAATATTGATAATTGCTACTTTTCTCTTTGTGCTGTAATGGGCTAAGTGCTGTTGCATTTGATAGTAGGTACTGCACTATGGTGATATTATAAGGTCTTCTTTAGCCACTTTATAATATACATTTGAGAGCTGATGATTTTGTTGTACATACACATAGTTTTAGGAAATAGTTAGGGAATACAGTTAGGCATGTATAATTTTATTGTAAGGCTGGTAAGTTTTAGTTCAACCTTAACTATAACCATTCTCATGAAGATGTAAACCATTTATTTAAACATACAGAGAAATGCGCTAAAATATTTTTAGGACAGATCATGATTATGAAATTGTTTCAGAATACTTCATTGAAAGAACATTTAGTCACTAGCATTTATGTATTACCTTGCTTTCAGTTAATTTATAATGTACATGAATATAGGAGCAACAATATTAAATATTGGGTCTCTATTACAGAATTGATAGGTAACTTGCAGTTACAAGAAAGAAAAACCGATCAATAAGTGTTGTCTTTATGAACTGTCTTTAACGCTTGACTATTGCTAAAATGAACTTATTCTTTGAAATCATACTTCATCAGCTTTAAGTGACGCTTTCAAATTGGGCAGAGGGGGGTGGAATTGACAAAGTAGTTATTGTTACAGATGTAACCTTTACCATAAATATATAAAATTTTAAAAGGTTACACATTTTGAAAATAACTTTATGTATTATGTATCTAGCATAAAGAGATCAGCATATAAAATCTAACTAAACTTTTCTGCATTATACGTTATGTTAATAAATTAAATGACAATTTATTTTTTCAGGGATCTTCTGCTGCCTCCATGACACGTATACAGCAGACGGTCGCCACATATTTCAGATTTTCTCTGATGGACTTGCTGGCCAAAATGGTTGCTGGAAATCCACATTTTGTGAGGTAATTTTAAATATGCCGACAATCTTTGAAGGGCCTCATAGTGTCATAGTTACTAAATCTGCCAGGGGCCTCTGTGGATAAGTGATTATGATAACCAAATCTTTTGTGGGGCCTCTTGTCAATGAGTGATTGTAGTAACTAAATCTATAAAGGGCCTCTTGTCAACGAGTGACTCATAATAGTAACTAAATCTGTGAGGGAACTCTTTTCAATGAGTGATTATGGTAACTAAATCTGTGAGGGGCCTCTGTGGATCAGTGATTATAGAAACTAAATCTGTGAGGGGCCTCTGTGGCTACTAAATCTGTGAGGGGCCTCTGTGGCTATTAAATCTGTGAGGGGCCTCTGTGGCTACTAAATCTGAGAGGGGCCTATGTGCATTTGTCATAGTAACTAAATCTTTAAGGGGCCTCTGTGAATAAGTGATTATAGTAACTAAATCTTTGAGGGGCATTTGTAGATAAGTGAATATAGCTACTAAATCTGTGAGAAGCCTCTGTGGCTACAAAATCTTTGAGGGGCCTCTGTGGCTACTAAATCTGTGAGGGGCCTCTGTGGCTACTAAATCTTTGAGGGGCCTCTGTGCATGTGTCATAGTAACTAAATCTATAAGGGGCCTCTGTGGATAAGTGATTATCGTAACTAAATCTTTGAGGGGCATTTGTGGATAAGTGATTATAGCTACTAAATCTGTGAGGGGTCTCTGTGGATAAGCTATAACTGGTACTAAATCTGTGAGGGGCCTCTGTGGATAAGTTATTAAAGCTACTAATCTGTGAGGGGCCTCTGTGGATAAGTGATTATAGCTACTAAGTCTTTGAGGGGCAACTGTGCAAGACTGGATTATTCTGATTTGCCTGTAAGGGCTCTAAACTGACAAATACATCATTTAAATTTTTACATATGAGGAAACTAGGAAGATTTATAGCTCTATACAAGTCTTTCTCTGTCAAGGTGAAGGTGCCAAGTTAATTTCGACACCTCTATTTATAAGAGGTACGCCTATGAAGCAAATTATTTGACATCATTACTTTAAGGTGTAAAAGCCCAATTATTTGATACATGTAACTTTTAGATGTAAATGGCCGGTTATTTTAAATCTGTATTTCTTAGATGTATCACACCAATTGTTTGACATCTGTAATTTTGAAATGTTCATTGCCTTAATAATTTTCAGATGTATAAGGCCAAATGAGGAAAATGTTCCCGATCATTTTGATGGAAAGAAGGTAACTACACAGCTAAAATATACAGGTGTTCTTGAGACAACCAGAATAAGGAGAGAAGGCTACTCCCATAGGATTCCATTTAGTGATTTCACAAACAGGTATGTGTCCTTTTAGGTAGTTTAGATTATAATTGACATAGACTTAACTTACAACTTCACATTTTGGCTGTCTTAGAATCTACCGTATAAGTACTTTTTTCTGCGGGAACTTTATTTCTGCTATTTCTGCGGTTCTTAAGGACACCACAGATTTAAAAATCGCAGAAAATTAAGCCTTTCACTATGTCTATGTCAGAATTTGTCAACTACCGGTATTGTATAATTACATTACGATGTACCGTTATCGGTTTTGTAGATGGGAAGTTATCTTTATGTATCCGTCATGAAAAAAATATTAGCTTTACTTGTTCTTTTTGTTTAAATAAATAGCATGTTTGTATGATTTTCGCTCACCCTAAGCTAAATTATTTTTTTGTAAAATAAAACTATTATAGTTTGACAGGTGCAATAAACAAACCCCTTTGTATTTGTACAATACCTTGTGTCCATGTGCGATTTTACCATTGTTTATATTTCACACTTCATATTTATACACATGCAGTATTACAATTAATTGTTGTCATTGCACGTTGTTAATCTTTGTTTATTAATGTTTATATACCGATACATGATGATTACGATAAACACATTAAAAGACGTCTGCATGTTCCGGAAGTATGTTCATGTTTACATCAAACAAATCTTGAAATGTTGTCTGTTGTATCGGGATTAATTTTGTAAAAATATCTAAATTTAACCGCAGAAATTAAAAACATCAATGCGAGAATGATGACACCGCAGAAATAAGATACGCAGAAATTTAAAACCCCTTATTTTAACAAAAATCGCAGAATATTAAGCCCGCAGAAATAAGTACTTATACGGTATTTGTTAATTTATACTCTGGACATGGATCCTTAATCAAGCTTAAGGGGTGTTTGTGTCTCTTTCCAACAAAAATATTTATTGTAATTGAAACTGATTTATTAGACTGAACACATTTGTTTTGATGTGACCTTCACCTTTGTTGTTTCAAAATAAGTATTTCAGTAATTATATCTTGGAAAAGTGCATCATATCACTGTTAAGCCTTCTTCAAAACAGCGTCCCGAAAGCTATTTATAACACATCAGTGATGTTATGTTTCTAAAAATAGCAGATCAGGAAACGAATCATCCGCTTTACTAATTTAAATACAGAGTGCAGACCAGTAGATAAGAAGTTTCAAAGGGTTTCCTTTACTGTTCCTTACCGCCTTGAAAAGGTGACGTATAGGGGTTACTTTTGTCGGCGGCGTCGTTGTCGGCGTCGTCGTTGGCGTCCCCTAAAGCTTGTCCGGAGCATAAACTCACTATAAGTCTGATTTGACTTCAAACTTGGTATGCATCTTCTTTTCAATAACCCGAAGTGCAGTAGCACAAGACCGGTACTCTGCCGTTCTTATTTTTTGAGTTATTGCCTTTTGGTTAATTTTCATACTTTAATTTTGTCCCGGGCCATTTTCTCTTCAACTAAAAAGCTATGGACTTGAAACTTCATAGGATGATAGATCTCATTAAGAGAAGTGCCAGTGCATAAGAACCAGTACTCTGCACTTCCTAATTTTTGAGCTATTGCCCTTTGTTATTTTTCATACTTTATTTTTGGTCCGTGCCATTTTCCTAATGTATAAAAGCCATGGACTTGAACTTCATAGGATGATAGGTCTCATTAAGAAAAGTGCAGTGAATAAGAACAGGTACTCTGCATTTCTTATTTTTTGAGTTATTGCCCTTTTGTTTATTTTCATACTTTAATTTTGTCCGGGCCATTTCTCCTTAAGTATAAAAGCTATGGACTTGAAACTTCATAGGATGATAGATCTCATTAAGAAGAAGTGCAGTGCATAAGAACCGGTACTCTGCATTTGTTATTTTTTAAGTTATGGTCCTTTGTTAATTTTCATACTTAATTTTTGTCCAGGCCATTTCTCCGAAAGTATAAAAGTTATGGATTTGAAACTTCATAGGATGATAGATCTTATTGATAAGAAGTGCAGTGCACAGAAACTGCTGCTCTGCACTTATTATTTTTTTAGTTATTGCCCTTTGTTATTTTTCATACTTCATTTTTGTCCGGGCCATTTCTCCTAAACTACATTGTTCACAAGGCGACACATCCGACTCGCGGAGTTCTAGTTGTATTTTATCGACAACAAATTTCATTTTCCACCTTAATTCTTTTGATTTGACAAGTATATGAAAAGATTTATCTAAAAATAACATTTTAACCATTTAGAAAATCTGAAAGCTGCTTTAACAAATGATTGATGTTGTGTTTTAAAAACCACTTACAAAAGTAAAGAAAATGATATTATTTTTCTAAAGGTACTCATTGTTGGCCCTTGGTCAGATGGGAGATTTACAGCCGAACAAAACTGGATGTGAGATACTATTAAAAAGATTGAAATTAAAGGACTGGGCTTTAGGTAAAACCAAGGTAATTTGATTTCTTGTTTTACAAAAAGTTGAAGCTGCAGGTGTATACTTCATGATATACTCACATATTATAGTTTACATATACTGTAAGTGTTAAACAAAATATTTCAACATGTGCTGCTTTAAGTGTTGCCATCTGGATTAACTTGTACTGTTGAGGAAGAATTTAAGATGTTACAATGGTGTGCCTTAAGTCAGGTGTTAAAACCCACAGTCCCTTCAAGTTGTGACTTAAGTCACACTTGAACCCACAGTCTCTCCAAGTTGTGACTTAATTTAGGCTTGAACCTACTGTTCCTCCAAGTTATATCCCTTTACCACTTGCTGCTCATAAAAAAAGCCGATGATTTTGACAACAACAGAAGTTTAAGTAGTTAAGTAATGAATTAAATACAGTAATTGATTGATTTATTCACGTTTTCAGGTGTTTTTAAAGTTTTATCATGTAGAGTTATTGGCAAGGAAGTATTCTGAGGTACAGGGAAAAATTGCACGTATACAGGCTTTTGCAAGAATGAATGCTTCTCGGAACCAATACTTTCAACTGAAGTGGAAACTTGAGAAAACCGCTCTAATTGTACAGCGATGTAAGTGTTACTTTGTTGCTCTGTGAAAACTCGGATAATAAATCAACGATTGAGCTCTGTTACAACTCAGATAATAAATCATGGGTTAAACTCATAATAAATCAAGGATTGAGCTCTGTCAAAGCTCAGTAATTAGATAAAGGATTCAGCTCTGTCAAAACTCAGATAATAAATCAAGGATTGAGTTCTGTCAAAACTCAGTTAATAAATCAAGGATTGAGCTCTGTCAAAACGCGGATAATAAATCAAGGATTGAGCTCTGTCAAAACTCAATTAATAAATCAAGGATTGAGCTCTGTGAAAACTCAGTTAATAAATCAAGGATTGAGCTCTGTCAAAACTCAGATAAAAAAATCAAGGATTGAGCTCTCTGAAAAACTCAGTTAATAAATCAAGGATTGAGCTCTGTGAAAAACTCAGTTAATAAATCAAGGATTGAGCTCTGTCAAAACTCAGTTAATAAATCAAGGATTGAGCTCTGTCAAAACTCAGTTAATAAATCAAGGATTGAGCTCTGTCAAAACTCGGATAATAAATCAAGGATTGAGCTCTGTCAAAACTCAGTTAAATAAATTAAGGATTGAGCTCTGTCAAAACTCAGTTAATAAATCAAGGATTGAGCTCTGTCAAAACTCGGATAATAAATCAAGGATTGATTCTGTCAAAACTCAGTTAATAATCAAGGATTGAGCTCTGTCATAACTCAGATAATAAATCAAGGATTGAGTTCTGTCAAAACTCAGTTAATAAATCAAGGATTGAGCTCTGTCAAAACTCAGATAATAAATCAAGGATTGAGCTCTGTCAAAACTCAGTTAATAAATTAAGGATTGAGCTCTGTCAAAACTCAGTTAATAAATCAAGGATTGAGCTCTGTCAAAACTCAGTTAATAAATCAAGGATTGAGTTCTGTCAAAACTCAGTTAATAAATCAAGGATTGAGCTCTGTCAAAACTCGTATAATAAATCAAGGATTAAGCTCTGTCAAAACTCAGTTAATAAATTAAGGATTGAGCTCTGTCAAAACTCAGTTAATAAATCAAGGATTGAGCTCTGTCAAAACTCGGATAATAAATAATGGATTAAGCTCATTCATAAACCGTATAATATATATCAAATCCAAAGGATTGAGCTTCGTCACCTTTTCAAATGTAGTATGAGAATAAATTTACTTACATGTTATATTTATCATATTAACAGATGCCCGTGGGTGGTTAGTGCGGAAAAGGTTTTCAAAGTTGTTCAAGAATAGAAAAATGGCAGCAGTTACTCTACAAAGAGGTAATGAACTTTGAACTCAGTACAATAATTTGTATTTATATTTATATATTTTATCCATTTGGTAAGAAAGAAATGTTTTGTTTTTTATTTTCTCTACACAATTTACAGCCTGTACCAGAATAAATAGTAAACAATAAGTAGTCAACTGCAAATTTAAAAAACTCCAGAGCCGTCTGGTAAGTTCAGTAGGTAGAGCGTTGGACTGTGAATCAGGCAACCCAGGTTAGATTCCCTGATGGCGCAGGTCACTTTTGTTGTCATTGATCATGAAATCCTTTCTACAGTCATTCGCACTGTACCTCTGTTCTGGCAGAAGTTTCAGTTCCTTGGGAAAGTGATGGTAAACTGCTTGACAGCCTGCCCAGGAAGGATGCGGTAATTGAACTGTGCTCTGACGAATTCAATGTGGATTACTGTCAAGATCCGGAGTGAAAACTACCAACACACCACCACCTATAAAACTCCATTTAATATACCAATGTTATGACTGAACCTGTATCAGGCATTTAAGTTATCAAAAATGGAATAATTTTTATAGCCTATTAGTATATTTACTATAATGATATTTTTACAGTTGCAAGAGGTTTCTTGGTCAGGAGAAAGGTACAGCCAGAGCTGCAGCAGCGTAGATCGGCGGTGGTGAAGATACAGTCTGTGTATAGAGGTCACCACGCCAGGAAACTGGTTCAACAACAAAGAGATGAGGAGAAAGAAAGCGCTATTAAGTTACAGAGAGGTATATCATCATCTTTAGTGTCTATATATTGTCATATTAGTGCAGTAATGGGCTAACTTCTATTGAAATTTAGTTGGAGTTAACTAGTTACTGCACTCAGGTGACAATATGATCAAACATTCAGGCCATTGACCTTTAACCTGTTTAATTTCCATAAATTACTTGAATATATTAAAAAACCTTCAGTTTCAAGACAAGTTCTTTTTGAATATTTAGGGATATCAGTATGAAAATTTACTGGCTAGCAGTGTAGAGCTTGTATAGACTGCATGGATGTTCAGGCTTGCCTGGTTTTATAGTGATTACAAAAGCTTTTAAATTCAGCATTTAACCATGGATGCTAAGTTACGGTGAAAATCAATTCATTTAACCACTTAATCTGATGGAACGAAAAATGAAGCGGCCTTTGCTACCAGTATAGAGCCAGGTCAGCCTATGTTTCTGTGAAATCTGACAAGGCTCTAAACTGTTGCCTTACTGAAAAAAAACAACATTTTATATCTTGACTTTGCCAAAATGGATAACTGACAGTCCCAACTAAATTCGAAGCTTGGGCCTTATAATTCTGCCTCATGTAACATTTTGAATGCTAGGGACACTATTGATCAGCCATCTGAATACAGCCATGTCCATACCATCTGAGCTGAAGCTGTTGAAAGAAAAACAGAACAATACTCATTATAATTATTTCAAAGGTGTCTTGTCTAATGCAGGAGTTAACTCCCTTGAACATTACAGTTATGTCACTTGACATAGTATTTGAATGGTAATGGGTATGAGCCAAATTGTATAATCAAGAAACTTCTAAGACTTTAAGACCTATCCCTCCCCCCTTTGAAAAATGGTTACTTGTGTGCAAACTAAAAGCATATTAATTTTTTTTTTAAATTGCCTTTCTTCTGAATTTTTAGCTCACCAGGGTGAGCTATTAGTATCAAAGGGGGATGCTCCGGCGTCCGTCTTCCGTCATCATGTGTCAACAATCGTCTTCTTCTCTGAAACTACTGGACAGATTTACTTCAAATTTGGTCTGTAGCATCCTTGTGACAGTCACACTTGAATTTGCTCATGTCATTCCAATAGGCCCCTTTTAGGGGTCACCAGAGCTAAAAATAGAAAAACCTTTAAACATCTTCTTCTACAGAACTAATGGATGGATGATCACCAAACTTTGTCTGTAGCATTCTTGGGTAGTCTTTTATCAAGTTTGCTCATATTAACTTGTTTCTAGGGCTAAAAATAGAAAAACCTTTAAACATCTTCTTCTACAGAACTAATGGATGGAAAATCACCAAACTTTGTCTGTAGCATTCTTGGGTAGTCTTTTATCAAGTTTGCTCATATTAATTTGATTGGCCCTTTTTAGGGGCCGCTTAAGCTAAAAATAGAAATACTGTTAAATGTCTATTTTTGGAGAACTAATTGATTGATGATCACCAAACTTTGTCTGAAGCATTGTTGAGTAGTCTTTTATCAAGTTTGCTCATATTATATTGATTGGCCCCTTTTAGGGGTCTCTAGGGCTAAAAATAGAAAAACCTTTAAACATCTTCTCCTACAGAACTAATTGATGGATGATCTCCAAACTTTGTCAGTAGCATTCTTGGGTAGTGTTTTATCAAGTTTGCTCATATTAATTTGATTGACCCCTTTTAGGGGCCGCTTAAGCTAAAAATAGAAATACTGTTAAATGTCTATTTTTAGCTCGACTATTCGAAGAATATGAGAGCTATTGTAGTCGCCCCGGCGTCGGCGTCCGCGTCAGCGTCCGCGTCGGCGTCTGCGTTGGTTAAAGTTTTTTGTAAAGTCAAATATCTCAATTATTACTTGAGATATTCAATTGAAACTTACAATACTTATTTATAGTAACAAGGTACATCAGATTGACAAGTTGGATAACTCTGCCTACAATATTGACAGAATTATGCCCCTTTTTAACTTAGACATTTTGGTTAAAGTTTTTTG
The DNA here is from genome assembly GCF_026571515.1 of Ruditapes philippinarum. Classification (NCBI taxonomy): domain Eukaryota; kingdom Metazoa; phylum Mollusca; class Bivalvia; order Venerida; family Veneridae; genus Ruditapes; species Ruditapes philippinarum. The sequence continues at coordinate 20,176 of NW_026857079.1, read as the reverse complement.
TAAAGTCAAATATCTCAATAATTACTTGAGATATTCAATTGAAACTTACAATACTTATTTATAGTAACAAGGTACATCAGATTGACAAGTTGGATAACTCTGCCTACAATATTGACAGAATTATGCCCCTTTTTAACTTAGAAATTTTGGTTAAAGTTTTTTGTAAAGTCAAATATCTCAATTATTGCTTGATATATTCAATTGAAACTTACAATTCCTATTTATAGTAACAAGGTACATCAGATTGACAAGTTGGATAACTCTGCCTACAATATTGACAGAATTATGCCCCTTTTTAACTTAGAAATTTTGGTTTAAGTTTTTTGTAAATTCAAATATCTCAATTATTGCTCGAGATATTCAATTGAAACTTACAATACCTATTTATAGTAACAAGGTACATCAGATTGACAAGTTGGATAACTCTGCCTACAATATTGACAGAATTATGCCCCTTTGGAACTTAGAAATTTTGGTTAAAGTGTTTTTGTTAAGTCAAATATCTGAATTATTGCTTGAGATATTCAATTGAAATTTAAAATACTTTTTTATAGTAACAATGTACATCAGTTTGCAAAATTGCATAACTCTGCCTGCAATATTTGCAGAATTATTTGCCCCTTTGAAACTTAGAAATTTTGGTTAAAGGTCTTCAAAGATATTTACTTGAAACTTTACACATGCACTTAGGGTCATAATTGGAGGCTGATTCATAATCCCCTTTTCTACTTAGTCTCTTGGTTAATGTTTACATGCAAGTTTTACATATCTCAATAACTATTAAAGATATTTATTTAAAACTTCACATATGCATTTAGGGTCATAATTGTAGGTCACTGACAAAGATCCAAATTCTATCTTGCATTTAGGCTGATTTTTCTCCCCTTTTTCAACTTAGAAATTCATGGTAAAGTTTTGCTTGTAAGCTGTTATCTCAATAACTACTGAAGGGTTTGTGCCTTTTTTGGGACAATTTTATGCATTCATAATAATAAAGCAGTGATTTACTTGATAAAACATCTTAATAAAAAGCCTTTGTACCTTTTCTGTCAAATTTATGTATTCATAGGTAATTAGTATTATTATACTCAATAAAACACCCTTGTGACATTACCTTCCGAATAGTCAAGCCAATACTGTATAATTAGACTCTCTCTAAGGCCTATAACATGAATTTATAAAAAAAAATTAGCCCTTTTGTGAACTTAAAAAATTTAACATTATCAAGGCTCTTTTACTATCAAGCATTTAGAATAGTCGAGCGTGCTGTCCTACAGACAGCTCTTGTTAAAGAACTAATTGATGGATGATCACCAAACTTTGTCTGAAGCATTGTTGGGTAGTCTTTTATCAAGTTTGCTCATATTATTTTGATTGGCCCCTTTTAGGGGTCTCTAGGGCTAAAAATAGAAAAACCTTTAAACATCTTCTCCTGCAGAACTAATTATCCCCCGCCGATGGAATCGGGAGGGGGATATAGTTTTGGCGTTGTCCGTCCGTCCATCCATCCGTCCGTCCGAATTTCGTTTCCGTAGTTGTTCTCTGCAACTACTGGCTGGAATTCAACGCAACTTTATGGGAATCATCAATATCAAGAGGAGATGCGCATCTGACCGTCCGTTAGTCTGTCCGTCCATCGGTCCGTCCGTCCGTCCGAATTTCGTTTCCGGAGTAGTTCTCTGCAACTACTGGCTGGAATTCAACCAAACTTAATGGGAATCATCAATATCAAGAGGAGATGCGCATATCTTTGGCTTGTTCCGGTCAGACACTTTAACTCAGAGTTATTGCCCTTGTTTAGTTATGAAGTATGCATATAGAGTAAAAATCGTTTCCCCGCTACTTCTCTGCAAATACTGGCTGGAATTCAACTAACTTTATGGGAATCATCAATACCAAGAGGAGATGTGCATATCATCGGCTTGTTCCGGTCAGACACTTTAACTCAGAGTTATGGCCCTTGATTAGTTATGCAGTATGCATATGGAGTAAAAATCGTTTCTGCGCTACTTCTCTGCAACTACGGGCTGGAATTCAACGAAACTTTATGGGAACCTTCAATACCAAGAGGAGATGCGCATATCATCGGCTTGTTTTTGTCAGACACTTTAACTCAGAGTTATGGCCCTTGATTAGTTATGCAGTATCCATATAGAAAAATATTTGTTTCCTCGCTACTTCTCTGCTACCACCGGCTGGAATTCAATGAAACTTTATGGGATACTAAGAGGAGATGTGCATATAGTTGCCTTGTTCCAGTCAGATACTTTTAACTCAGATTTATGGCCCTTGATTAGTTATGTAGTATGCATACATCTCATTGGCATTTCCAGATTTTACTATTTAACACAAAGTTATGGCTCTGTTATTTCCCTGAATATTTATCAAGTTCAAAGAATATTACTGTTTATGCCATGATTAATATATAAATAAAGCCTTATGTCTTCAGTTGTTGTGTTAATAATAACCAGTACTCGGCGGGGGATATAAATTCAACAAATTTGCTTGTTGATGGATGATCTCCAAACTTTGTCAGTAGCATTCTCGGGTAGTCTTTTATCAAGTTTGCTCATATTAATTTGATTGGCCCCTTTTAGGGGCCGCAAATGCTAAAAAGAGAAATACCTTTAAATGTCTATTAGCAAAAGTTAAAAATAGAAATACATTTAAATGTCTATTTCTACAGAACTAATTGATGGAAGATCACCAAACTTTGTCTGTAGCATTCTTGGGTAGTCTTTTATCAAGTTTGCTAATATTATTTTGATTAGCCCCTTTTAGGGGTCTCAAGGGCTAAAAATAGAAAAACCTTTAAACATCTTCTCCTACAGAACTAATTGATGGATGATCTCCAAACTTTGTCAGTAGCATTCTCGGGTAGTCTTTTATCAAGTTTGCTTATATTAATTAGATTAGCATTTTAGCAAAAGCTAAAAATAGAAATACCTTTAAATGTCTATTTCTAGAGAACTAATTGATGGATGATCACTAATCTTTGTCTGTAGCATTCTTGGGTAGTCTTTTATCAAGTTTGCTCATATTCATTTGATTAGCCCCTTTAAGGGGCTGGTAAAGCTAAAAATAGAAATACCTTTAAATGTGTCTATTTCTACAGAACTAATGGATAGATGATCACCAAACTTTGTCTGAAGCATTGTTGGGTAGTCTTTTATCAAGTTTGCTCATATTATTTTGATTGGCCCCTTTTAGGGGCCGCTAAAATTAAAAATTGATATACATTTAAACGTCTATTGCTACAGAACTAATTGATTGATGATCTGTAACATTATTGGGTAGTCTTTTATTAAGTTTGCTCATATTAATTTGATTAGCCCCTTTTAGGGGCCGCTAAAATTAAAAATAGAAATAAGATTAAACACCTTTCCTACAGAACTAATTAATAGATGATCACCAAACGTTGTCTGTAGCATTTTTGGGTAATCTTTTATAAAGTTTGCTCATATTAATTTTGATTTGCCCCTTTTAGGGGCCCTTAAAGCTAAAAAAAGAAAAACCTTGAAAAATCTTCTACTTCAGAACCAATTGATGGTTGATCACCAAACTTTGTCTGTAGCATTCTTGGGTACTGAACTCTTTTATCAAGCTTGCTCATATTAATCTGATTAGCCCCTTTTAGGGGCCACTAAAGCTAAAAATAGAAAAACAGAAAAAACTTTCAAACATCATTTCCTGCTGAAATAATTGATAGATGATCACCAAACTTTGTAGCATTCTTAAGTAGTCTTTTATCAAGTTTGCTCATATTAATTTGATTAGCCTGTTTAAGCTAAAGCTTAAATACCCCAGGTCATGGCATTTTATCAAATTATTGTTTAAACATATTCTATGCTCAAATTTAATATTAGAATATATTGACATTCCAACACTGGAAAGCAGTTGTTTCTGGTGAGCGACTCAGGGCCATCATGGCCCTCTTGTTAAGAACTTTGACTAAAAACATTTCTTTACTTAAAACAGGGAATGAGTACAATATTGTTATTATAAGAGTAAATTGCATGAAATGAAAACTGTCAAACTAAATGAATATTTTCTTTTGATTTTTTTGTTTCTGTTGTATTATTAGCATTCAGAATGCGTCAAGCTAAAATTCATGCCAAGGCCGAGGAGAAGAAGAGTGTGGACTCCAAGAATTCAGCAGCCATTCTTATACAGTCTACATACAGGATGTGGAAATGTAAATCTGTATATAAACAACTAGTTAAATATAAGGAGAAAAAAGAATTACAGTTTATCTACTTTAGCCAGCAGGTGAAGTGTTTATTCTTTACAATATTGATTTATAACTTGGGGTAGATATGAATTTTTTAGGGTTTTTTATTATTTTACACATGATTTATTGATTCCTTTTATTTTAGTACTATTTTGATTGATCTTTATTCTGTTTGTAAAATATATACAATAATTGTGTCAATAACTTAAAAAAAATAAATGAATGATTGAATAGAATGAGAAAGAAGTTTGAGAAGATATTCGGATAGGTCAAACTGGCAAATTATTTTGTGAAACTAAGCTCATGGAAATCGGTTACATTCAGAAAACAGACTTGGAATTTTTTTTTGCGTAAAATATCAAGGCAATTGCTTTAAGGGATTTCAGCATGTGTTTTGATCTTGATAAATTAATTTGTTTAAGGTTGAAGAATATGGTAATGACTTTGAAGCAAAGTTGAAGGCCACAAATTTTAAAGCCAAGCCAGTACCCATACCTGTTGAGGATGCAGCCGTAGCAGGACCCAGCAATGTGAAAGCCGGGAGCAAGAAAAGGAAGGCTCCTTCAAGGCCTGCTGAAGTTGCTAGGCAACCATCAATTCCAAAGAGAGTCCCTGATGTCAGTGAAGAAAGATTGGATCACTTGGAGAAGATGAAACAACTGAAGACATTGATGCCAGCAAAAGAGAATACGTACTATGATAAACTGGTAATTATTTTTCTTTTTTAACAATACAGTAGAACTTCAGTAAGTCGAAGTTGAAGGGATTTGCGTAAAAATTTCGACACATCGAGACTTTGACTCATGAATAGGTCTCAATTTCAGGACAAAATTTTGACCCGTTGACTAGTCCTAATTATAAGACATATAAAGTAATCTATTTTATGTTTTCCCTCATTAATCTGATATTTTACATTTCACAATGATAAATTTAACATGTTAAATAACTTTTTCACGGCTAATTATATAGACTACCTGTATACAAGGTAGTTACAAAAGGCGTGATAACTAAACCAGGTTATAGTTAATATTTCGCGTGTGATTATCACGCGACACTGGGTCACGGAAGTTCTCAAATGAAATTAGTTCTTACTGTTTACTTTCAAATACCACTACGGCAATTAAAATGATAACGATTAAAGCTTTTTATCACACATTTAAACGCATACAAAGGCACTTTGAACACGGTTGTGTAAATTTACACCTGTCACACAAGTTGATCGGAATTGTCTTTGGGGCCAGATAAGGTGTGAAAAATGTCTCAAGATCGAAGCTGTCAAAATAATTGAAGGACTTCGACTTATTTGTGGTAAATTGTACTAGATTTATTCTATAGGGACCACGAAAATACTTCGACACATTGAAAAATTCGACACATAAAATTTCGACTCATAAATAAGTTTTTATAAGGAGAATATAGAGGAAAAAAATCTGGACTTTCATTTTACTTCGACACACCAAGAAAATCAACTAATCGAAGTTCGACTCAGAAGTTCTACTGTATATTCCATGTTTAAAATGTAGTATTTCGTTTTATTACACCTCAAATAAACTTTTTACTATATATCCTAACATTATGTCCCATGGTGTTATTTTGATCTATCACCCGGTACAATAATTTTTTTGCAATACTCCCCAGGGGGGAGTAATTTATATAGACTTGAGAAAACTTAATGTTCTAGTTCTCTCCCCTGGCCGCTCTCCTGCATAAACTTCTTTACTAATTTAAAATGTTTGACTTTATTTGAATGTTGGTTCAGTAAAATAAAAATGCAGTTCTTGAGTTGCTTAAATATGCACTAATATAACCCTGAGAGACATATTCTTTTATAATATAACACATGTTGGTATAAAAATGTCCAATACAATGGCTTATTTGGGCTATAAATAAATATCATGCGATAAGAAGAACCTTAAATTGTTTTTTTTTTTTTTTTCATGTAGACTTGTATTTATCTTCTATAGACATAAGTTTATATAAAATGACAATTTTGCAGTTTAGATCCCAAGCCATACATAACAAGGAGCTGACCCATCTTTCCTTACTTGACCTTTTAAGCTGTAATTTTTTTTACATCATTTACACTCAGATCAGTAGTACTTTTTTAACATTTATGCAAAATTTAAAATCACATCCATGGGTAGAAATTTAACATTATAATATTTGAAATTCCAGTTTTTATGACAATATAATTTATGAAATATATTATCTCTTTACAACCGAAATATACTCTAGTATTTCCCTTTCTTCTTGTTAAGCCCGGATTTATATTTTGCAGAATGTTAAAAGGGAGGATGTTGCAGTTGAGGATCAAAGTGACAGTGGTTCCACACCAGTTTCTCAAAGGAGGTATTTTACAATTTTCTGACCCATAAAAGGCAGTTTTCTATATTATTCTATAGTATGTTTCCAGCCAAAATTTGCTTCACTTGTACTGTCTGGGTTATGCTGTATGTTATAAAAATTTGTTATTCATCTTGGCCAAGTTGTTAACTGAAGATAACTTGTTTTTGTCACAAAATAAAACTTTTCTCAGTTTTGTAGTTTTGACATACAGTTTTTAAAAAAAATGGATTTAAAATTTGAAGAAATTTTGTATCACAGTCACCATAGGTTGAATGGTAAATAAAAAACACTGGCATAAAATGAGTTACCCCCTGAACTCTGTTGGTTTAACTTAATGTCAAGTATATTGAATTTTTAGCTCGACTTTTCTATGAAAAGGGGAGCTATCCTACTCGCCCCGGCGTCGGCGTCGGCGTCGGCATCACACCTTGGTTAAGTTTTTCGTACCACCCCACTTTATTTCAGAAGTATTACAAGTATGGCTTTGAAACTTACCATACTTGTTCACCATCATAACCTCCATCTACAGACAAGAGTACATAACTCTGTCAAGGTTTTTGACAGAATTATGGCCCTTTTTTGACTTAGAAAGTGTATTGAGCTTGGTTAAGTTTTTTGTACCACCTCACTTTATTTCAAAACCATTGGAGGTATTGCTTTGAAACTGACCATACTTGTTTACCATCACGACCTTCATCAACAGACAAGAGGACATAACTCTGTCAAGGTTTTTGACAGAATTATGCCCCTTTTTGACTTAGAAAATACATTGAATATGGGTAAAATCCACTTATTGCCTTAACCCTTTGAGATATTGCTTTGAAACTTTTAATGCTATTTCACATCATTACCCCCATCTGTACGCAAGAGAAGGTAACTCTGTCAAGGATTTGTTTTAAAAATTAAGGCCTTTTATCGACTTAGAATCTTGGTTAAGTTTTTAGTACCAGTCCACTTTTTGACTGAACTGTTTGAGATATTAATTTGAAAGTTGGAATACTTGTTTACAATCATGATTCCCAAACATGTCCAGGAGAAGGTAATTCTGTCAAAGATTTTATTTGAATTATGGCCCTTAACTGTCAATGTTTTGTATTATAGGCAAGCACTAAAAAACTTAAAAAATCTAAAAAAATTCATTCCTATCCACTGAACCTGCAGTGTTCAAGGGTATCACACAATTCAGTAAAATAATTCTTCACTAAATATCTTAATGCTCATGGCCATTGTTCACTTTAAAAATACAGAGATTCTTGTATTGCCTTTTACTGCAAAAACTTTTTTTATTGGCAAGCAATAAAAAAGTCGAGCGCGCTGTCTTACGGACAGCTCTTGTTTAATAAGTTACAAAGCTAAGTGGATGGTTCTACTGAACAAAGACACTGATGGGTGTATAAGACAGAAAAATTTGAAAGTCTTTGTATGACAACAAAACTGCTTTGTAAATGTGGCTTTAATCCCAAAAAATTCCATGTATGTAAAATTTGTAAAATGTACATAATATTTGTTGTAGCAAATAGTTGTGTTCCCAACATCGGTTGTTCATTGCTATATTACATGTGTTGGTGTAAATTTTTAAAACCCAACAAACCCCGTTGTTTATTAAGTACAACAAAGTACAAAATGCAGTATCTTTTCATGAAAAAAGAAAGTCAATATTGAAAATCGTAAGGATTATATTAGTATGGTGGCTTAAAAGTTTATCTAGGTTATAAGGTCACCTAACCATGACCCTCCTAAGATTAACAACATGTATTTTGTTTGAAAACAGGCTAACAAATATATAATATTTTCAGATTAAAGACAGTAATGGATGAGGATGTGGAGAATTACTATGCCACAATAGCCAAACGATCTTCACTGAATGATCCGAGGTATTGTCTTACCTTTCTTTAACTATGCTGTCTGTTTTGCAAGAGAATTCTATCTATGAATATCTTACTAATTGCTGCATTAATTTTGTTTGTCTGTTGATCAGTTTTAGTCTTATAATAAATTTCAGGAGATATTGGTTGTGTTTATTTTCAGGGACGATGCATTGGCACTTGGAGAGACTGCAGCTAGTATACACAACAAACATATTTCTAACTGGGACGCACCTTTACAAGAAGCCAAGGAGAAAGCCCTGACACCAAGGTAACCAAATCATCTCAATTCTTTATTCTTTAAGGCTGAAAAGCTATGAAAGGGCCTTTATTTTGGTCAGATGGATGTACAACAGGATATGTTTTAATATAATATGTCTTAAACATGAAAAAAGGTATTGAAAATAAAGTTGGTTGTAATAAATTTAAGAATCGGTACTCTTAAGTATACAAAGCTTTATTTGGCTGTCCATATCAATAATTAATAGGTTAATATTTGTATCTACCAAAGTACCTTAATGATAGACAAGCATTCATAAGTTCTGATAAAGCTCAAAAGACATGCAAAAAATCACTGTTAAAATAATGTACTTAAAATAGCAGTTAGTTTAGGTTGAACATTCTTATCTCTCAGAACACATGTTTCAATTAACAATATACACAAAGCATTTCAAATATTCTAAAAAAAAACAGGATTAGAATGAAAGCAGTTTGAATATTTCATATGAAACAATTTATTCTTCTTTTTTATTCACTGAATAACAATCAATATTCAAGGCATTTAAAGATCCTGTAACACAAATATTTTTATGATTTATCATAAATATGATGCTCAAATTAAGATTTTTCATTTTTGTAAGTTCCAAAAGCATTAGTTATAAAGAAATTACCGAATTTAACATTTCATGAAAATAAAGGGAGGTAATAAAAAAATTATTTTCTATAAAGTCTAAGTCAAATCTTTCAATAGAAAATGAATACATATATTTTAATGATTACATATAATATGTACAAATATTTGCAGTACATATTTTACATATTCTTCGATATTTGAAAATTGTTTTATAAGCATAATAATATACGTATATATAATTTCACTTAAGTGTGGTATACAACCTCAATTACAACATACAGGATCTTTAAATGATGAAAAGTGGTATACACATGTACATATATATACAATAATGAAAAACAAGATAAGCTTGTTACTTAAATTTAAAACAGTAGGATTTGACCTGGAAAGTACTAACACACTTTTTGGCATCTGAGTAGCCTGTGCTCTATATCATTCTGTGGATTATTTGTTGACATCATAATGATGTCATTAATGATGTCATAACAACTACTGCAAACTTATTGTAGGATTCACATACATGCTTACTTATTTTCCATCTCAATTAAAATAAAAACACCTAGCATGTTTGAATATATATGATTTGGTTACTTATAATTGAGCTTTATAGAATTATTTAGCACAGGGACACTCAGTTTACCATCATTTAGCATAAAATGTTCACAAAGTTTGTATACCCTTTGTAATATAATCCTGACTTTGTTTTAGATTCAAAAAGATTCAAAACATGTCAAGTTATGTCAAAAATGAAAATCCGATTATAAATGTGATTAGAAATTAGGATTAGACAGCAACATATGTTTTCATTTAAGGCGAGGTTGAAAACTGTACATGTATGTGATGTAAGTGATTTGTTTATTTTCACACCTTATTTCTTATCTTATAACATTACAGGACACGAGTGGATAGTGGCTCCCTAGTTACCCCACCTTCCCCACCTATGCAAATGAGCCCATTTGATGCACTATCAGATTACAATGATTTCAGGAGTGGCAATAGCTCACCTCATTTGCATATTGAGGTGTCGGCCATGTCTAGGAGTAGAAGCCCCTCCCCATTAAGCACCTCCTTCAATATTAAAACAGATGAGGTAGATAAGGGTCGGTTTGAGATGAAGTCGAATGATGCATATTTTCAATCATACTCTTCATTGCTTGTAAATCATCAAGTGGGAAATAATTTGCATAAAGACCACTCCCCTAAATTTCAGGAACGCCTACCTATTCCTTTGACTAGAGAAAGAGCAATTGATAATTTAGATTTAAGTTCAGAAACCGGTTCTAGCTCATCTGCCCAGAATTCTGTCACAAGTCATGATCTTGCCATCAATTTATTGGACGCAGCCATAGCAAATTGCTCTTCCCCTGATAAAATTACCCCAAGGGTAACAAGCACTGTTACAACAGCTGACTCCACCTCCTCTGTAAAAAACACGCCCATAAAATCAGAAAGCATTCCCTCAAGGAAGTCGTCAGGGTCTGACACATCAACAAGAGATCGTTTAGCACGTACTGTCGCGGAGGCAATCATAGCAAAGTTAGTAAAAACTGCATGGTTGATTTTATACGGGCTTTCTTAATGTACTTTGATAGTCTCTTTAATGTGTGGTTTGTGATTATTAACTGGATTTTTGTAAGGTTGCAAGGCTGTGGTGTAATTTTCTAAAGTGTTGTACAATTATGTGGATGTTCAGTGTAGGTTGTCTTGTTTGAAAGGGTGTTGTTGTGTCTATATTTGTAACTTACCTGATAGTGTAGGAAATGAACTAGTAAATCATGCATATTTTGGGGGTCAACCAGTCTATGTCTAGGAACAATAAGTTTTATATACCAAAATGTTCACAAGGGTTCGTAGAATACGAAACGATATTTCGTTTTAACCCAAATGGTCGGACAATCAAGAAATCCAAGATGGCGTCCAAGATGGCCGCCAAAATTCCTCAAAAACGGTAATTATCATTAATTGGCCAATGTTTTCAAGAATTTCAAAGTTACTTTTGTCTTCACATATAAATATGATAGGAAATACATGTTTACCGTAAATAAATTGGTTTTTGTCCACTTTTATGGGAGAAATATAAAATATTTGAAAGAATATCATGGAAAATGTATAAAAAAATAACCTAAAAATTAAATTTTATATAAATTTTCATTTCCATGACAACATATTTCAATTTATATTTCCATATTGTACTTTTTTGCAAGAGTACAACTTCAACTCTTATCATTTATGACATTTTTAATGTTTATTGGCATTTTTTTTATGGACGCATTAGGATTTTAAATGGGTGGGGTATAATTAAATTCAGCTAAAATTTATATCTCTAAAATTGCGTCTAATTCTTATGATTGAAAGCCCAAATTATTGGTTTTTTTTCACGTAGACTTCCTTGTTTTCTCAGAAATAAATACAAAAATGTGATGTTTAAAAATACATTGAAATTTCCATCAGTTTTCATGGTTGCCATGGTAACATGTTATAGAAAATAGGCTAAATCTTTCCTTTAAAGATATTTTTGCAACTTTACAAAATATATATACATCATAATCACAATACTTTTCAAATGACATTCTTAATTGACCGTGGTTATAACAATAAGTATAGAAATAAAAAAATTCATTCCCTTGATGATACTTTGCTTTTAAAAATAAACCTGCATGTGTCGGTGTGACGTAAAACCCAATCAAACAAATAAAATAATAATACTGCAGACGATTTTTGTTTAAATAAAGACGATGCTGTTAAAGGTTACAAAAATATCAATCCATTTTAGTTTGTTTTTTTACTTCATCATTATGTATATAATTACATATATTGCAGGATTTGTTTAAATACAGTTCCACATGCATATTTTAAAGAGGTTTCATAGTACTCGGATATGATTAAATTTGGATATGTCTAAAATCAAAGCCACATTTGCATCCTCTCTCAAATTGCATGTAATTATACAATGTTCTTTAAGAGAATTAAGAACTTAAGATTTCATTTTTGTGTATTCAGACTTCATTGTTCCAGTTTTTGATGTTTTGGGCAGGTCAGTAAAAATGTTTGTAAGGATCACGAACAGAACACAACAATTATTTAGTAACTGTTTTGTTTTTACCAAAATTGTTTATATTTTGTGGATATCAAAATCATTTGACAAACTTATCCAAATTACCACTTTCATCTTTGAGCAAGACATCACCTAAATTTCTTAGATATATTTCGAAATTCAAATCTAGAAGCAAATTATGTAATAATGACATTAATTTTCAGCATTTTACCAATATTTCTGAGAATTTTGGTACGAATTTTGATACAGAAATGTTGAATCTAATGGTTACACAAAAAGCATAAACTACAATTTTGAGTTGATGAACTGTCTTCACTTAGAGCGCTTACATATAAGAGAACTTGACACACTATTTAGTGGTGAAGTAATATTTTTAACTTCTTAAATTGAACAGGAATAAGAGTTGTGATCTTAACAACTACAATTTTTATTGATGCTTAAGAGTTTTCTACGGTGGCACAAAGGTGACATGTGTGTGTTTTTATTTATCTCGTGGCCACAATATACTATGTCGTGGCCACGAGATAGCTAAGTCGTGGCCACGAAATACTATGTTGTGGCCACGTGTTACCTAAGTCGTGGCCACGATATACTATGTCGTGGCCACTAGTTACTAAGTCGTGGCAACGAGATAGCTAAGTCGTGGCCACGAGATACTATGTCGTGGCCACGGATTACTAAGTCAGATTACACCATTTATATGAATTTCCCTTATTAACTAGGCGTGTGTTATAGTACAAGGATGCCCCTACTTTTCCAGCCTGTAAAAGTGCCACTTATTCAACTTATTGTATGTGCAATAATTTTACATTTAGCATCACTGTGACCCTGATTTTTGACCCAATGACCTCGAAATTATTAGATGCCATCTACTGATTTGGTGCAATGATCTTTCTGGGTTATATAAACCATGGCTTATCCCTTCTAAATTATTCATCAGACAAGGATTTTATCTAATAGGCTATCTAATGTCCATGGGCAATGTCCTTTCAAAATAAAATAAACCAGGACTTATTCCGTATTAACAAGGTTAACAGGCCGTAGTACGTACAAACTGACCAATTCGATAACAAAATTTGTCCCATCAAAGAGCTATAGTCAAAAATAATGTCTGATGGGCCTTGGAAGGTGACTTTCTAATATGATCCTAAAGACAAGTTCAAAGTGAATATCTTAAGTATTTTCAAAGAATAATGTTGCTTGTAAAAGTAAGTTGTTAAGTTTAAAGAAATCATAATATATATATAGTGTATTCTGATTGATTAATTATCTCGTCGCCACGACTTAGCTATCCTCTGGCTACGACTTAGTAACTCGTGGCCACAACATATAGTATCTTGTGGCCATGAGATAAATAAAAACACACACATGTCACATTTGTGCCACCATATACTATTGTAGATGTACTTACAAAATATTTTTATTGTTGTTACGAAATTGTATTTACAAATTGTGCAAAATAGCACTATCTTTATGGACTCTCAGTTCGGATTTCGCGAGGGCCATAATACTAAGTATGCAATCTTTATGCTTCACTCATTGATACAAAAAGCCCGTTTGTCACTTCTAAACTCTGGTGTATATTTATTAATTATGAAAAAGTGTTTGATACAGATATTCGCGACGCTCTTTGGAAACAATAACTTGATTCAGCTATTAGCTTTAAGATGATCTCCATGATTAAAACAATTTTAGTAAAGTAAAAATGTGTCTAATCTAATCTAAATATGCCAATTTCCAATATTTGTTTGATGTCACCAAGGGGCCAAATGCGAGGGGAGTAACATTCATTTCTCCTTTGTTGTTTATTTTATTTTTAAATAATACCACTAATAATGTAGATCTTTACAGTATGAAGGAAAATGACCGTATTATGCATCCAGTGTACCTCATTTTGTTTGCAGACGATATTGTACACTTTATTAGTTAGCTTACAAGTTAAATCAAAATATGTTACATCCCTACCCCTAATATATGTTGTCTCTTTCACATGTTGGTGATTTATTTATATGATAGCCATAAACGCTGACAAAGATTAACATATTTTCTAACAATATCCGACTTTTAAAGAATATGCTTGTTTGTTTTTTAAAAAAACGAAAACTGCTATACCATACAGAACATTTTTCTCATCATTTTGGATGCAATATCGATACGAAATACCCAAACATGAAGTTGCGAGAGTTTTTGTCAAAAATCAACTCACATGTTTTCTTTTACAAGGAGACAAAGTTACATTAGTTAATATAAATTACTTTCATCATGTTCATAAAATGTTTTAAGTGTGGCATATAACAAGGAGCGAATTTTGCCAAAGCAATTCAACACGATGTAAAAGTTACTGTAAACATTGAACAAAAGGGTGAATGGTTGACGTACCAGACAGGCGAAAACCAATATAAGAAAACACATTGAATAACCAAATTCCAAAAGATAAATATTAATAATCAAGATTAAAGACGCTTTATTTTTTGCAAATAAAGCATTCTACACATAGGAAATCATTAAAAAGAACATTAGCTTCTTCTCTTGAAAGTCCAATTAGTGATGAATGAGTAATTGAAAATGGCACATTTTATACTTTTTACAGATATACGAATATAGCAGATACTGTCTCAAACGATTTGAAGATTCTTTTTTTAATTTAACCATGAACATCAATTGGCATAATTGCACAAACCTATTCTTACTGAATGGTTGGGTTGGCACCATCACATTCCTGATTGCGCAAACACCATATCGGTGGCTCCATCACATTTGAATTTTTGGAAATATTTTTTAAAAAAAACATAATTACATTGTGTTAAAGTTCTAGCAACGTCATTCTGAGTTTTTTCGTATTTAAACTGCATCTAAAATGATAAGAAATATGTTCTACGAGGCAAAGCATTCCTCAATGTTAGGAAAAACAAGTATATTCTTAAATAACGGATTTTTAGCAATTAGAAAAGTTCTACTGATTTACCTTTTCTTACTTTAATATATCTCATAATTTTATATTCATAAACTTCATTTCTTCAGGTGATAAGCGTGTTACATGCTCTAAAACAATTATTTAAACAACAGATATTTTTAGAAACTGTGTTTACCTTCTCCAGCAATGTTTTGATAGCATTGAACACATTACCAAACGAGCCACCGTTTAGTATGGGTGTGTTTAGATTGATCGGGTGTTAAATTCGCACATACTGGTACTTTAGAAGCAACAGTTGTGATTTTGTCTGACCATGCTTTAAGAGCTTATCATAATCTTTTATAGTCATTTGATTCAAGTTAGATATCAAAACTAAATTGCATTTATTTGATTGTACTGTTGCTCCATATTATTATGTGGTTCTTATAAAATGAAAGAAATCGACCTGCTGGATATCGGATTGTGCTTAAATATTTTAGGATTACCAGATTAAAAAATATAACGTGATAGATATTTAAGGCCAATTTCTTGCCCTTTAATTAAAAGTTTCTTTTCTGCTTTCAACTAATAAAAAGTAACTCTTGCCAAATTTTTATATGAAGCCATGAATTACCAAATTGAAATATTGCATGAAATTACTTTTTCGAAGGATGTGTTGTAAATAGTACTAAGCACATCTGTGGATGTTTCTAAATTCAAACTTTTTAAATATCTTTTCATGTTTATATGTTGAATTCTGCTTAAGCCAGTGCTAGGGTGCGTGGACAGTAGTTGACAGCACCGTCCCTGAACAGGCTCAATCAAACCAAGCCTGCAACATTTACAATTTTGTCGTCCTGGGCTTTCTTTAGGGATTCTTATTATCTCTATTCTTATGCTTTGTATACTTCATTTTTTTAATTGTTTTTTAACATACTTTAAAATATCGTGATAAATCTCTGCCGATTTTTTCTATGTGTGCATGTAAATCATGTTAATTTATAAACCAAATTCTTAAAAAAAATATGTTATTGTGTATTTAAAAATAAATCACCGGATATCTCTCTGCGAGTTTTAGTCAAATGTGTATTGGGCTATGGTCACTTTTCGGCTCTGTTGTGATTTGATATGATATTGTTGCTTTATGTTCAGGTCTAACATCTTGCACGTGTATGTAAATGACAATGTTTTGTATACTATTCTGAGTAATATTCATATAAAAGAAAGAGTGATAATTTTGAGGTGTCAATTAATGATGGATATGCATGCAACCATTATAAACAAATGTTTTCACAAGATTTATGCAATAAACAACCAGTTACATGCCATGTATTTGCCTGTTAGCCCTATCTTGATGTAATCGTGTATATTTTTTTTTGGATTATCTGACAATTTTTTTTGAAACAAGATTTCGTTTTGTATTTTATGAACCCTTGCAAACATTTTACTGACCTGCTCAAAGCATTTAAACTGGAACAATGATGTCTGAACACATAAAAATGAAACTTTTAGGTCATAGTACTCATACTCTGAAAGAACGTTGTATAATTATAAACAATCTGAGTGTAGACACACATTATCTTGGTTTTGAACATATTCAAGTGGCAAATTTAAGCATATCCGAGTACTATGACACTTGTTTAATATTCATGCGAGAATGTACTTAATCTTAAACATAGCCTTCAATTTATTTCGGTATATACATATAATAATGATAAAAGAACATTAATAATAATAACTACTTGGATTTATGACAATGTTATGTAACCTTTTACAGCATCATCTTCTTTATGCAAACCAATGTAATCTGCAGTAGATCTAGGCCTATTACAAATCGTGAAGTGTCAATATGAAGATAATGAATTTATTATTACACCTATGGTCATTTGAAAAATGTGGTGATTATGAACCATTCAAAGTTTGTAAAAAGTTGCTTAAGTGCGTTTAAGGTTTTATTTCTATAACGTAAGATTTATATTTCTATAAAATGTTATCTTTTTATAAAATGTTACCATGGTAACCATGAAAACTGATAAAAATGTCAATGTTTGCTAACATCATACTTTCTATTATATGTATTTCAGAGAAAACAAGTCAGTCAACAACACAACAAATACAAAAAATTGGAAAATAAATTATCAGAAAAAGGCGCAATTTTAGAGATGTAAATTTTAGCTGAATTTAATTATACCCCACCCGTTTAAAATCATAATACGTCCATAGGAGAAGTGTCCATAAACATTAAAATTGACATAAATGATAAGAGTTGAAGTTGTATTTTTGCACAAAAGTATAATATGGAAATAAAAATTGAAATGTGTTGTCATGAAAATGAAAATTTATATCAAATTTAATTTTTAGGTCATTTTTAATACATTTTCCATAATATTCTTTCAAATATTTTACATTTCTCCCATAAAAGTGATCAAAAAACCAATTTATTTACAGTAAACATGTATTTTCTATCATATTTATATGTAAAGACAAAAGTGACTTACAAATTCTTTTAAAAAATTGCCAAATAATGATAATAAATGTTTTTGAGGAATTTCGGCGGCCATCTTGGACGCCATCTTGGATTTCTTGATTATCCGACCATTTGGGTTAAAATGAAATACCGTTTCGTATTCTACGAATCCTTGTGAACATTTTGGTATATAAAACTTATTGTTCCTAGACATAGACTGGTAGGGTCCTACTAACCGGTCCTCGTTTCCTACACTATGAGCATAACATGCTTAAGAGTGAGTTAATGTGATCACAAGATGTCTGTTTTCTGTTAATATTTTAGTTAGGAAACTTCTAGTTATAATATCTCTTTATTTAATGACCATGCTACTTGGTTTGATTAGTTGATCTCGATATTGTGTTGTCTGGAATTAAGATCTAGGCCATTAGGTTAAAGAATATTAAAATCTGTTGACACTAGTTACATAGTGTAAGTATATGTTTAAGTGTTCATCTGTGCTGTTCTACAGATATTAGAAACTTAGATTACCAGGGAGTGATAGCAACAGGAGAATGTTTCTAATTTCTGTAGAGCAGCTACTATGGATGAATACTACCAAACTTAGTGTCAAGCTTTATTTGGCTTCATTTATATCCATTTTATTACATCACAACTTTTTTTACCAACATGGTTCTATGAAGCACTATGAATGGAATTTGTTATAGTATTGACTTTTGTTCTTCTATGAAAATTAACACACAAAATTTTTAAGAAATACAGCATTTTTGTTGAATGACAAATAAAGCTGGACACAAATATCTGAATGACACAGTTTTAGAATGCTTTAGAAATTTTGAAAGATCAACTCAGGTGAGCAATCTTGGGCCATTGTGGCTCTCTTGTTTAAATTACTGCGTAGTGTGTTCGTGATATGGAATGAAAATAGATTTTGTTTTTGGTAACATAATTAATTAACTTAGTACACAGTACACTAGTTACTAGCCAATAAAATGTTTAAGGGTTATATTTTTGTTTTATATCAAATCTATCTCATCAAAGTTAATGTTTGCAATTCAATAATTTGGCAATATCAAGTTTCTGGCCACTTTCATTTTGATGAAATATTTTCATAAAACCTTGTATATATAAATAAATCTACAAAAATGTTACATCTTAATATTGTTAGATTGAAGAATGTTCTCTACATACACCTATATTAAGGGCCTCAAGTATTGCACAAAATTGTACCTTATGTCTTCCTTTTTACTTTAGACTGAGCTTGAAACAAGCCAAAATATCTTACCAATGTTTGTTTGCCTTAAAACTCCAAAAACAGTACCTCTTACCCACACAAGTTTTCATTATCAGAATAATAAGAAAATATATTTAGCACATGTCACACCAATGTTTTCCATGTAATACGAGTATAACCATTGCGTACTTCTTAAAATCACATAAATTATGTGTAATGTATTTGCATATAAGCAATTAGGGTACAAAAGCACATGTTGAATGTCTAAACAAATTTAATTTCATTAACTTCAATGCATTCAGTCATGTGTTAAATAGATCTCACCTTTGTTCTCATATAATATAAAATTTATTAAACATGTAAAAGAAAATGTTACTAAGTGAGCAGGAGGCTTGTTTAATAAAATTTCTTATTATTTGACAACAAATATGAGATTCTTCATGAAATACACACACATTTTTTTTTTTTGATTTACAAGGAAAAGTAATCATTTAAAACAGATTTTTGAACTATATGTCTTAACAAATTTTGTATAAAGTTCAATCAGATTCGGTTTTGTCTTGTTGTTGTTGTTGCTGTTGTTGTTTTGTTTTAAAAAATGTTGAGTGCATGTTATTACATGTTAAAAGATTTGAGTTTCATTAATAATCAAATTATTTTGTACCCGAAAGTTTATCTCTTCTGGTGATCAAAATGCTTATTATTATATCAGTTCTATTATTTCATGTAAAACTGTAATATATCTGCTTTTCTAGAATTTTGTTCTCTTTACAACTCGACTCTCACCCCATTATAAATGAATTCCTCCATCTTTCAATCTGTACAAACCATGCACCATTTTCAGGGAAAATTTTGAAAAACACATGTATACTAACTGAATAGCAAACAGACAAGTTCATAATCAGTTGATACCAATGTGCTGGCCAATCTTTAGGTGTGAACTTGTTACTTGTCAATGTTGCTGCCAGTATACTTAGAGTAAAACATTATTTATAGCACTAAATTTAAACCCACCCAAAACAAACACAAAAAATAAACAATGATATGTTTGGCCCAGCCTTCTAGCAATATAAAGTTGCCATACAGTAATTCATTGCAACAAAATTTCTGATACTTTTAGTCAGTCTTGCACTTAAATAACCTACATTCTTATATATTCTTCCTTACTTTTATATTTATCAATCATTTTATTTATCTGGAAATATATATGATATATTTGATATATATTATAA
>NW_026857078.1:0-14257 GCF_026571515.1 Ruditapes philippinarum | reverse complement strand
ATGTAGAAGACGGATATGCTTAAAACAAGTGACAGGGCGTCGTTTCTTTATAATACTTTTTCAGTTTCTTAAGTACTACTGACGTCTTTGTGGTACTTCCCAGGAATATTTTTGCCCTTTTTCACCGGCACTTTTATTGCGACTCCTTCACCAGAGAAGACCATTGCATACAAAACCTTCTTTGCACTCAAAGACCGTTTGGCAATTATCGGGCATTTGTTGTGTTTAGTGAACAAGATATTGTTGCTAACTTTTCTGACGGGTTCAAAATAATTGACCCGAGTTTCATCACCTGTGGCGACATTGGCAAACTATTTTGTCATATTTTGGAAACATCTGAAGCAGCTTTATGGCCACCTTAACCCGTTGCCTCATTGCTCATCGGTCAACAGATGTAGCACCCATCTAGCATAAATCTTTCTGACTCTCAAATGCTTCTTCAAAATAAAGTGAACCGATGATAGTGATATGCCTACCTTTCGTGCAATATCACGAACTGTTAATCGGGTATCTCCTTTAATGATATCCTTTATTTTGGAAACGATTTCGTTACGAGATGCAGATTTTGGCCTACCTGATTTTGACGCATTTTTGATGCACTCTACACCAGACTCAATTTCTTTTTCCATCGCCTAACTGTGTCATAAGACACACAAGAAGGCCAATAAGCAGTAGAGAGTTCAGTCATCAACTGATTCAAAGAGCAACCCAGTTTCGAGCGAGCTTTGATTTACGCCCGTATTTCATCTTTTTTGTCGACGCTTCTACCAACCATTTTTACAACAGTGGTCAATGACTGCGTGTATTTCTACTTACACTTAGTCTAACATGTACATTTATACACTGTTGTGTAGGTATTGAATTACCCTATACAGGTATGTATTGGTTTTCATCGTACCCCAAGTGGATCACGAGATAGAGGACAATAAGCAATTCTTTTCGAACAGCCCTCGTATGTCATTTCTTGTGTTATATATAAGAATCAATAACGGCAATGCTTTGAAGGTTTTCTCGTTATTTCATGTTTACAGAACATAACCAGGGACTCAAGTCTTCAGAGATCAATCAATAAATAAGGAATGAATAAGCTTTCAAATAAATGAAACACATTAAACACTCAAATTGCTTCCGTAAAACAAAGTTGCAAATGACAGCCACTCTTTACACTTACTTAAAAAATCTTGTCATTTACAGGTCTTATGTTATAGACTTAAATCAGGAATTTAAATCGAAATAAATGTCAAAGTACATAAATGTGGCATGTTAACGATGGCCTAAAGACAGACAACTAGCATTCAGTGGTCGTAAAGAGTGCAAATCGCAATTTATCACTATATTTAGTAACATTTTGCATCTTACTTTGATATTTATATATCATTGTTTGTCGATGTGTTGTCTTTTGATCTGAAACAAAGACCACCCCTTTCCCAGATTATATCATAGTATGTGATTTCAATCGACATAATAACATAAAGCATAACTAAGAATATTTCTTGAAAAAGTAAATTATTCAAACAACTAATGCTGCTTCAGGCAATTTGTAGATATAAAAAATTCGAAAGTATAATACTGAAATAGGATTGTTTAGTTAATCATTTTTGCGAATTATAAACATATCATGTTTAATGACTGACGCAATATTGCTACTACAGAAGATAGAAATGCAATTTGTGTTTAACGCAGTCTGAAAATGTAAGGAATATACAAATATTATAAAGTGTATGAAAAAAACAAATACATGTATCTTTAAACCAGCAGCTACAAAGAAATTGGGCACTATTATTAAGCATTTTACCTGATGATTTTTATAATGAAAGTATTTATTTATTATAAATCATAGAATAAATCTGATATGAAAAAATTAATATTATTTCTAGACTTTGGGTAAAAAGTAAAGGGATCATGGTTTGGACTAAACTATTGTCTTTTTTTTTTTTTTTTTTTTTTTTTTTAAAAAAAAATATTTTGCATTGTTGCAAATAACCTTGAATAAAACAAAGTTACGAGAGTAATTAATTAATATTGTTAATAATTCAAAAACATTACTGGTTACATTTAATATCTTCTCTTTTTTTTTTCGTTAATAATATTCTATTACAATAACATTGTTCTTGTTATTTAACATATCCCTGCTCAACACGTTGTTTCCAGATGTAACATAAGCATTCACGATTTTATGACTTTCGTTTTTTTTTTTATTAACAATCATTTTTTTAAAATATATTTTAGTTTAAACATAGATATATGACTTATAAAAGAACTGATTCTTTATTGATGTACAAGACACTCTGGATGGAACATATTACGAATCTCTAATCGAGTTCGTAATAGGCAGTATTTACTTAATTCTTCAATATGGTTATCATATAAAAATGTATATCGAACTTGTATATAGAAAATGAAAATTATAATACTAACACATTATGCCATTTAAAGGTTTCTAACTGTCCAATTGAAAGCATGTTTGTTAACATAGCAGACTAATTATTTAACTTAATTGCAACATTTGCTCTTTGCGACACAATTTATAATCTTATAACAAGAATTTTTAAAGACAACTACAATAAAAAAAACGTATTGGGTCATTTTAATTCAAAAAGGGTAAAGAAATTATATCTTCTATCCATCGTTTTATAACTTAGCATCAAGTTAATGGGAAAAGTTTAATGCGAACTAATCCTTTTACAGGAATATCTTTTTTAGATTAACAACTTTACGCTGGTTTTATATTTTATTTCATTTTGGAATTAGTTTCATATACGTTTTATATATTTTTTGTTTGTTTTTATCTTTTATGCCAATAAAAAATCATATGCATGTCTTCTTCTTTGCTGTACTACCTAGGAAAAAGGAAGGATAATTGTGAATCATTTGTCTTATATGGACCTCGTATCTAACAGATGGTAATTTAAATCAAAATTATTAACCGATTCCTTGTGAATAGAATAAACTTGCAATATATCAACCCATGCACAAGTTTATTTTTTAAACAAAGTGTTAGATTAAATAATAAAATTAGTTGTCTGGAACAAGTTACCTCTTATTGTCATATAAAATGCATTTTGAAGAGACATACAATTTCTTGCGGACGATTTGGCTTTTCTATATGCAAATATAGTTAAGCATTTATCTGTTTTAACCTTCATTTGGACTCTATATAATTTATCATATTAGATATAGTTAAATAAGTTAGACTCTTATGTTAAAAGACCAGGGGAAGGACATTGGCATTTGCATTTTTACGCATGTTTTATAGCATTTTTTTAAATTATGAATTATTTTTAAATTAGCAATTCTCCATTCTTGAGAATACACGCGTATGACATAAAAATCAAAATCAAGCTGACAATGCCAAGTGCTTAGGGTTTAATACTGTAATGTTTTCGAAACACTTTATTTGAACTTAGATATAAATTAAAGTAATCACCAATGCTGTTTGCCTAGGGAAATAAGACGGCCCGTTTGTATGAAAGACTTGTTAATTTTGTCGATATAAAGAATGACGCAAACACTTTATTATCTATGGAGTCGTAAACAGTAACATATTTTCTTAAACTATTTTGAAGGTTAATATCTAATAATGCGTTCCAGAATAAAAAAGGAAATTCCAGATGTCCTTTTTCCGGGGGTCTACCTACAGACACTTTTTCAGGAACAAATTTACACGCAGAGAGATAGATAGAGAGAGTTGTCAGAGTTAGGGGGATAATTCCCCTATCTTTTAAACCTCTGACGAAACTCATTGTACCTGTCCGTTCTGCGGATAATATTCCATGACCGTTTTAAATGGGTTTGTTTTCTAAGGATAATGTTGAAGATCGTTGTTCGAATACCGACAGAATAATATGTCTCTTACTTTTAAATGGGTCAATATTACTGTCATTTATGCGGATTACAAAAGCATTTTAAAAAAATTGCAGATGGACAATATCTTTTTTAAATATGAAATAGGAGGATTCAAAACTAACGCAAACATCTGTTTTTTTTTTTCCATACATGTTTTCAATCTTTTGTTTGAGAATTGATAGTAGAGAAGAAAATACATTCAATATTACTTTACATAGAAACAAAAATATAATAATGGGCTATATAAATCTGATGAATAGTTCATGACATCTTATTCTTAAGAGCATATATACTTTTACCAAATAACCGTGCACGTTTGATTCTTTAAGTAAAATAGAAAACTGAAAAAATCGATAAGCCTGTTGATCTTATTCTAATGTTTATACTTTACTATAAATGTAGCGTAAAGTATGTTTTTATTTTACATATATGAGTAAAATATGCAAAAATATGGATGAAATGAATTGCGTATTTTCATTTTCCATATTTTTCTCTGAATAAGTTCTCTTTTACTGCAGTGTAACATACTTTTTACTGGTGGAGTAACTACTGTCGTCAATGTGCATATTAAAAATAAATAAAAAGAGCGCTGTCATAGCTGTTATCATTTTAAAACAGAGAAAAAGAATATAATAAGTAGAAAATTCATTATTTTTCTATATAATTATATATTACGTGTCTACAACAACTGGTGATTTTTTTTCCATATCACTCGATGAAATTAATCACGAAATTTCAGACATTAAAAAACTTGATTTACGTTTTCATTATTATTATTTAATATCCTTAAAATAACTTCTATAATACTGAAAAATATTTATAACATAAAAATGAGTAATTTATTTTCAGTTTTTGTTTTTTACTTAAATAATTTATTTTTCACTGCAGCAGTAAGATATATTTCCGTTTTGTCACTGGTGTCTTTCCTGGCTACATTCTTCTAAAGTCAGCCAAATCAAAATGTAATAAAGTGAAAACTCAAGTTTTGTTCTACAAATACAAGTGTGGTATGAAAGTTCTGATATTTCACTTGTCGCGAAATGAAAAAAAAAATACTACACTTATTAAACATCGCCTATTTAATCATCTTTTATCTTCTATTTTTAGCTATTCAAAAATGAAAATTCCGTCGTCATTTACTTTTTCAGTACGATACATGTGTAACCTATACGGAATGCCGTTAGGGCCATCGCCTATAAATGTGTTGATCTAAAACGCGATAGTCGATAGTACGATGGTGAAAACGCGAAATCACGAAACTACGATGGTGAAAACGCGAAAGCACGATGATGAAAACGCGATAGTACGATGATGAAATCGCGACAGTACGATACTACGATGATGAAAACGCGATAAACTATCGTGTTTTCACCATCGTACTGTCGCGTTTTCACCATCGTAGTTTCGTGATTTCGCGTTTTCATCATCGTACTGTCGAGTATCGAGTTTCAAACCAAACCATTCATAGGCGATGGCCCTAACGGCATTCCGGAATGCCGTAAGGGCCATCGCCTATGAATGTGTTAATCTGAAACGCGATAGTCGATAGTACGATGGTGAAAACACGAAATCACGAAACTACGATGGTGAAAACGCGAAAGTACGATGATGAAAACGCGATAGTACGATGATGAAATCGCGACAGTACGATGGTGAAAACGCGACAGTACGATGATGAAAACA
This sequence comes from Ruditapes philippinarum, assembly GCF_026571515.1. Classification (NCBI taxonomy): domain Eukaryota; kingdom Metazoa; phylum Mollusca; class Bivalvia; order Venerida; family Veneridae; genus Ruditapes; species Ruditapes philippinarum. The sequence continues at coordinate 8,728 of NW_026857078.1, read as the reverse complement.
CGACAGTACGATGATGAAAACGCGATAGTACGATGGTGAAAACGCGATAGTACGATGGTGAAAACGCAATAGTACGATGATGAAAACACGACAGTACGATGATGAAAACGCGAAATCACGAAACTACGATGGTGAAAACGCGACAGTACGATGGTGAAAACACGATAGTTTATCGCGCTTTCATCATCGTAGTATCGTACTGTCGCGTTTTCATCATCGTGCTTTCGCATTTTCACCATCGTAGTTTCTTGATTTCGCGTTTTCATCATCGTACTATCGACTATCGCGTTTCAGATCAACACATTCATAGGCAATGGCCTTAACGGCATTCCGTAAACCTATTGTTCAATATATGTTAGTTAATTGCTAAAAATAAAACAACAAAAATAGATAAGCAAAACACGTTGAAATGAAGATTGTCTGGCAATCAATAACATTATCGTTCACATCATATAAACTAGGCATAGTGTGATATTTTGGTGATTTCTTCTATAGGTCTGTTTCTTCACATTAAAGATCCTTTATCTGAAAACAAATATTGAAACAACATTAAATTGTTTAATAATACAACTTGGTATTACCTTAACTAATTGTTTTATTGATATGAAATAAAAGAAGCCTGACATGTTATATATATATAATATACAAGGATTGTATTATACATATCTTCTTCACGTTTTCCTTGTATACTGACATTTGCGTAAAGTATATATATATAATCTTATCTGCACTATAATGAATCGATTAAATGCCCACTGTTATAACATAATATAAAGGCGTTAAAACTTAAAACATTAAAGAAATAGCCCAGCCTATTTCTTTCTATCTCATAAATTCAGTACGATCTATTACAGCCTCACGCCACAGGCGGTCAACTAAGAAATCATGTATAATTAATCGGCCAGATGAAGTTCATGACCTCGTTTGAATTTTTTTCAGGTGTCTGCAATGTGTAGCATTGCAACATGGCATAGAAAGATACGAGTTTCAGCGTATTTATTTATTATTTTCTTCACATGTCCCATTATAGATATAAAAAAACCCATTTAGATCATTTTATTCTAAATGTTTTAATAAATATCGTTATAATGATTTTATTCGTATGTTTTTTATCTTTCTGTTGTATTTAAAGGTACGATTTCGATTTTTTTTTCACTGAGCAAAGATTGTGCGAAAATGTTCAACTATATCATTTTCAGTTTTTAAACAAACAATACTGATTTCTTTTCAAAGTTTCTTCCTTCCTTCAAAAGAAAGTACACTTCTTTGTCTCTTTTTGGTCTCATATAACCGATAATTGACAAAGAAGTGATGTACAAATGTACATGTATATGGATCAATATATTGCATATTAACCACCGGCCATTAGTGATGTTCACACTATATTCAAAATCTATAACAAATACTAAATTAAATACAAATTTAACAATTACAAGGTAAAGATGATTATAATTTCGCCTTTAGTTAATAGAAAAACAGAAATAATTACCGTTGTTTTGCTTCTGATGATCACATAATCACTCGCTCAATTTAAGTGCAATCCTTTTGATTATAAATCAATAACACTCTACCACATTATAACAAATACATATAGTGTACTTCTGAACATCAAATTTTCCATGACGGTGAGATAGCGGTGATAAAGCCCGCTAAATTCGTTTCAGATAGTAAATAACACGTCAGGAACGTTTAATTACATCACATTGTAGTGATACCGATAGGATTACTGCGCTGAACGCGTAGCCCTCTGTTCACTTACATTATAGAGTAATGAAGGGACGGAAAATTGGTCTTTTAGAAGAACTTATTGCAGGGTTCATGTCTTTATGTATTACATAATATATGTCTAGATTAAATTTTACGGAACTCGGCATTCCTTTTATAAAAAAAAAAATGTTATATTAAATCATTATACAAAATATGATATAAATAGCAGCTTACACAAACATTAAATAAAAAGTATTAAAGATAATTAGATCTTTTTTAATCATTTTTTATATAATTTATAAGAAAGACCAGTGTTTGTTAAGATTTATTGATATTTCAACAATATTTAAGATTTATATGTCCTTAAAGAGCAAAGGTTAAGCATTTTGAGAATAATTAAAACTTTGTCTATATTCAGGTTGATTTATAGTGCATCTCTTCTATTCATAGGTAAATCATGCTAGACTATAAGGTCATTCATTCGCGGGAGATAAGAACTTCGAAGATTGTTATCAGCCGGAAACATTTTCAGCACGCGTTTTCAGTTCCGCGCAATGATCTATCGTTACATCTATAAATCAAAATAATGGCTGAAGAAAATACATGTATTTAGGTCAGGGTATCGTATTGTAACATGGCCAGCGATTGGCTGAAAAAAAGTGCAGGGAAAACCGTATGAATCACTTTATACATGAGGTGATTGGATGAGAATGAGGTATTTTTAAGTGTAAAAACTAAATTAAAAAGTAACACTATACTGTTTTCTGAAGAAAATGAAATATTTCATGAGTCTCTATGATAATTTTGACTTGGATATTTGCATTTATTAAAAGTGTATGTCAGTCCTGTGATCAGCAGAAAATTTCAATGAAATGGGGGGTAATCCTCTTTGAAGTCATTTTGCAAAAAATTTGGTTGGCTACCACTATATAACAGGACAATTTTTATGTGTCTGGCATTTCATTCTGCTAGAAAAATCACCTCTTTAGCATGAAAACTCAATTTTAAGGTAAGATTAGGGACCATTTCTTATAATGTAAGTCTATGGAAATATCAATGTGAGTGTCTGACCTAAAGAGAGGGTCATTTGAACTGTCATAATTCTTTGTAGTACTTTGTCTTCATTGATTACACCATGAAAAGCTGATATTTTGGAAGAATGGATGTATACAGCCTTTCAAGGTATGAAATTTCATTATTTCAATGCAACTGTTGGTGTTTACAGCAGATAATGTGTCAAGGGGGTCAATCTACAAGCATTGTATACATATGAACAAGTGTATTAGTGTTACTTATCAGTTAATAATGGTTTATATTTTCTTTAAACAGTGAATTTGAGTGAAAATCAATTGGTGATATGTTGATGATGAATAATATAGACCTTGGTCATTAAAAATATGTTTTCAGATTTCAAAGAAATGCTGTACATTGGCTATACACATGCCAGGTTTGAAGACTTCATTTATAACTTGACAGGACCTGATGTAAGCACATTGGCCACTTTTGATGGGTGTTGCAGGTATATCACTACAAATGCATATTGTCGGGTTCAAAACTAATATATTTATACTTAAAATAGTCTAGGGTGCTGTTTCGGTTATGTTTTCGACTTTGTTTAGGCGCGGAAAGTTCTTCGCTCGGCACTAATTTTTTTCCATTTTGCTGATATATTTACATAGAATGTCACAAATAAATTGCTTCTATGTCTGTTTCCCATATAAGAATGTTATGTGTTTCATTTACAGGCATAGATAGCATAAAAGCTTCAAATAAATAGCATTTTAAGGCTTCTGTCTTAACATTGACTTGGTTTCAGGGCATGAATATCAACACATACTTAGAAATTGAAATGCATTGAAAAATGTAGCATAATTCAGTTAGGTTGCCTCTGAATAGCCTCTTATTATATGGTTTAGATGCAAAATAGTGTTAAGAATTTATTGTTTTCTATTTTGTAATACATATTTACACATTCACAATGTATAATGCCATACATTTTAGACTTTATGTCTGTTTAAGGCATATTTGAATGAGCATCATAATGGCCAAGGGTAGAATTATTTTGTGGAAAAAGTTTTATTGATAAGTTAAAGTTGATCTACTTTTTCACAATTATATTAGGCACAATTATAACACTGCTTTAGTGTCTCTGATGTGTCTATAAACAGAAAAAGCACTTATTCAGGTAGATAAATGTACACAAAGGGGGTTATTATGTACATATTCAGTGAATTACCTCCCTTTATTTATTTAGAAACTTAAATAAGTGCATAAATTAGAGTTTCTGGCTACCTAAATTGAAGAAAATACACAAATACTTTCCATTCCAAGTACATTATGGCCTGAAGAGGTGATTTACATGGTAAAACACATGAAAGAAGGTTTCAGTTGTCAAATTTGGCTCAAAATGAATGCAAAAATGGTCAAAAAATGGGTGTAGAAGTCAAATTTTAGGCTATTACTGTGCTGTTAAGTCCAGAGGAACTTGATTTTTCCATGTATTGCATTTTTTTATATCCATGAAAGAGAGTTACAAATATTTATAAATGAATTTTGGCATTTTATTGACATTTAGGCTTGTATTTAAGACTATATTAGCAAATATTTGGAGTAGAAAAGTATAGCAGGGGCAGTTTTAAGATACCTAGTTACATCCAAAATGTTGCTATGTGTGTACAAATAATGTGTAATCCATAATCAGGTCACTATACAGTAGTTATTAAGTATGTTTGCTAAGCTAAATCTTCATTCAGGAAGTCTGTTGGTAATAAAATGTTGAAATTTGGGTGAAAAATCACTTATTTTGTTATGGGTGGGGTGATAAAATTGCTCCCTGCTACATGCTTTTGCTACAAAATTAGTACTTTGAAGTACTTCTGTAATGAGAACAGTGTAGCTTTGCTATCTGAGTGATTTTATAGAAGTTGTTACAAAATTGGCTTCAGAATATTGAATTATGTATGAAAATCACATGCTAACATTCATTTTCAGAATATCCGGAATGCGGCACAATGGCGCTTGTTAGAAAAATGGGATATTCAAAGTTTGAAATGACTTAAGAGTGATGAAAATGTATCCATATAATTGGTAATTGTATTTGCAACTTCATTTATTATTAGATATTAGAATATTAAACATATAATATTCCCTTTAGGTCAGGGTATCGTATTGTAACATGGCCAGCGATTGGCTGAAAAAAAGTGCAGGGAAAACCGTATGAATCACTTTATACATGAGGTGATTGGATGAGAATGAGGTATTTTTAAGTGTAAAAACTAAATTAAAAAGTAACACTATACTGTTTTCTGAAGAAAATGAAATATTTCATGAGTCTCTATGATAATTTTGACTTGGATATTTGCATTTATTAAAAGTGTATGTCAGTCCTGTGATCAGCAGAAAATTTCAATGAAATGGGGGGTAATCCTCTTTGAAGTCATTTTGCAAAAAATTTGGTTGGCTACCACTATATAACAGGACAATTTTTATGTGTCTGGCATTTCATTCTGCTAGAAAAATCACCTCTTAAGCATGAAAACTCAATTTTAAGGTAAGATTAGGGACCATTTCTTATAATGTAAGTCTATGGAAATATCAATGTGAGTGTCTGACCTAAATGTACCGCCGTTTTACATTCATAAAATGACTGTAATACAATAAATGAATTATTATGTCGATTTCATTTGTATCAGACATAACAACAAACCATATATATATTTGTCATAATATATTTATTTATATGTCATTAACTTTACTTTACTTTTTTATGAAATCTAAGGGTGTTATAGGGCAAATATTAAATTCTTATATTAAACTTTCATTTTATTGAAAGGAGCCACTTTTTTACCGATAAACCCTAGTGATTATTTACAATAAACCGTGCATTATTATACTATGACAAAAACATTTATATCTACTTATATCTATTTCTATTTATTATTTTAATAAGAAGAATGAGCGTAGAAGTGTTTGTTCCTTATTTACAATTTTGTCTTGTAAATTTTCCTTTGTTTGTCGTGTAAATATCGATTTTAATGCACTTCACTGCCCTATCTGTTTGAAACGTGTGTTTGAAATCACTATATTGTAGCCCAAAGCTACTTAATTATATAGTTATTTAGTTTGTGCAGCATTAGCGTAGCTGTTGAACGTTGAACTCCACAATTTAAAATATAATCAATGAAATTTCACCCATTTTAGCTTTTCAGAACTTTGTGTTGGTGTGTGTTTTAGTTACTTGTATTGCGATGCTATTGATTAACATGACAATGACATTGGATACTGATGAAATGTTCCTCGCTTAATATATTGTTACTATAATGCTACAAAATATTATTATCTTTAAAATTTTTAATTGCAATTATGACTTCAATATTGATTAATTTCATATCCAAACAGTCGTTGAAAGGCACGCGTTATTATTTCTGAATCTTCAATGTTTCTTCTTCAAGTAAGTTAAATATTTTCATTGATAAAACATAATAATCATAACTTTTTGTCATTGTTATAAATTGCAAAGTACAACACTAAATTATGTAGTAGGAGTACAAAGCTGTCAAATTTAAAATAGTCGAGGTGATAGTTACACGCCTATCACTCACACTGGGCATTAAATAAGTGATTTTCAACTTCAAGAAAATAGAGAATTAAGCGGTGCGAATCATTAACGCGCGCCTTTATAATGATTACACAAACAACAATAAATAAAATGTCTCTATTATCCTTAACATTGATTATCTTATTTACTTTAAACATTCAACAGTAAATACATTGTTAGGAACATGATGGGAATAAAACTCATGTCTCCAATCTTGTCGTACGCGCATGAGAATATTTTTAGGGGCAAGTTATCCTTTACTTTGATCAAGCGACATCTTGTATTGTGACATGTACTCATAAATGTATTGATGTTGCGACAGCATCATAATTTGGGAAATGTTTACGGACTGATCGGAACCAAAAAAAGAAAAAAAGAAACGTCATTTCAAATCTTTACTTGAGAAAATTATAAAGGCATGTAAAATTAATTAATTAAATTAAAAATATCATATGAACCTAAATTTAGTAGCATTGATTTTTATTTTGCATGATTTCAAGTGACTTGTGACGTTGTAAACCATAACATGTACCGTTTGTGCAGGGAAACGTTTTGTCCAATTGGACAATATTACAAAGTTATTTAATCCAATTTAGTCGATTTTTTATTAGTCCAAGAAATCAGTGAACTAATTTTGCACCTCCCGAGAAAAGCATGAAACTTGACATGGTGGCAGGAAATAGTATTTTAAGATATTTCAGCCTGGGATCCACTTTTTAAAAATTCAAGATGGCCGCTAAAATCCAAGATGACCGCCAAAATTACGATTTATTTATGGCATGAAAATGATATAAATTGACATTGTAGGTCAGTTATAGTAATTTCTTGGAAAATGCTTTAGTGTTTATTTATTTATAAACAAAAGCTCATGGCCCTTAAGGGCATAAGAGTGCACAATCAAACAAAACAAAAAATAATAATACAAACATAATACAAACATAATACAAACATGCCATCGGTAGAAAAATCAATATGGCTTCTTAATTCAAGACGGCCGTCACTTATTAATGATTTTGGATCATTTTTCAATGATCAAGATAATTCGTATGATCAAAACTTTTCATACATATAACACACTAAAAAACTGGCATTCCTGCAAAAAACTGCAAACACATGTGTACATTCACAGATAACAAAAAGTTGCATCTATGTATAAAACTATATGAGCATATAACTGAGCTCGATATTTCGAAAAATTGGGATTGATATTGTACACAAAAGGCGTCAGCGTTACAGCTTGGCAAAGGTTTGCACGCAAGTTTGTTTTGTAAAAAAAAATACATCATGGAATAGGTTAAAATCTTATACACTTATTTGTTAGCATAATAGAAGATCACTGTTAAAGGTCAATAACTTTATCATGGATTTTGACAGAATTATGGCCCTTTTAAATATAGCGACTTCTTCATTCTCTAAATCCTTGTTAAGCTATCAAGCACTGAGAACAGTCGAGCACTCTATGAGCTCTTGTAAATATGCGTGATTCTGCCACCATGCAAAACTGCTAATTGCAATGACGGCCCCGGTTACTCCATTATCACAACATAACACATAAGCGAGTTAAAATCAATAAAGAAACAGGTTTCGTTATACCGAAAACAACAAACACATGTATCGTACAATCAGCAATTCAGTCATATCATTTTATGCAAGAATGACTCTAATACATGTTTTTGTGCATCAAGAACTACGGAAGTTAAATCATGAGCGCGTAGGACGAGGGCTTAAAATGTGTCCTCGTGCTTCTGTAGATGTTAATGCACGAAAAGGGTAAACTTATCGTCTATTGTATTGTATATTTAAGTGCACACAAATTTTTAGCTTATCCGAACAAAATGTTCAGTAATATGTATGAATTATACTAGTAAGTGTTGGGTGTGGGGATAAGGCGTTCTTCAAAATCCTGTCTCTCATTCATCACTTATTATGAGATCAAATTAAGCCTTTACAGCTCTTTGTAGATGAGATTCCATCTGTAAAACTAAATTACTAACTTTCTGACTACTGCGAATTTCGGAGTGGCAACGCTCTTAACTTTCTTGTTAATTTCTTCCTTTTATATTTAGTCTTTCCAGATATTACAAATGGTTGCTTTTTAATTTTAGTTTAAACTTTAGCAAATTATAAATCTAAATTCTGTTGTTGTTAACTTAAATTAAATATTTGTTTTTGTTTACTTCCTTCCATAACTGTCAATAAAGTACAGTACACAAGAAAAAGTGAAATCAAGACAACTTTAGCTTAATTTATGAAATTTTTTATTTGTTGTTGAAATCTATATTGCTTGTCATTTGTTGTACTTTTTTGTTTGTTTTCATTTTGATAATTTCTGTCAACATCTTTTATAATCACAATAATAATAAATCTTAATTGACTTAATAAATAAATATGTTATACAATTATTATAAATCGATGCTATATCGA
>NW_026857077.1:0-26601 GCF_026571515.1 Ruditapes philippinarum | reverse complement strand
GGAAAGGGCTGACCGACAATCTGAAAAAAAAAAATTTGCAACAAAATTGTATCTGTTTACAGATCCCATATGCTTCTTTATCTTCTTGGATAAATCTTACTTTGTCAATGTATTAATATAATTTTATACATTTATTGATTCAAAGATACTTCAATGAATAGCAATTTTCATGTATATAGAGTACGTGTACATTAGTAGATGAAAAAATATACCTTAAAGGTCCCATCTATAAACCAGCGTTTCGCATGACTCAGTACATCAAGTTGTTCCTTCGTAGAGAACACAATATGTCGTTCACGATCTACACGTACATCCGCGATGATAAAGTCTTCACACTTGAGAAAATCTTGATTAATTTATAAAAAGATAATAAATCTTTACACTAATGCAGTATTTATATTACTTAAAAATATTCTTTTCGGCTATTAAAGCAGGTTCGTTATTGTAATTTTGTAAATTGTTATTTCAAGTTTGACAGATTAATTTACCTCAAAGGACAAATCCTTAGGTTCCTTAGGACGTAGTCTGGACCTATTTCTATTTGCCACACGCTTTAATAACCGTTTCTTTGGGAAGTTGGCTGTTGAAGATTGTTCACTCACTACTGCATCAACTACCTCCATCCCCGCAACAGTCAATCTTTCTTGCGCTGTGGTACGAACCTATAAATGATAGCAGAATACATACCAATAATATATATATATGATACTGATGAAAATTAATGTAGATTTATAATCAATTTTATAAATAATATGAAAATGTCTATTTAATATGATTCTCCTTGTAGATTTTAATCAATAAATAATAAGAAATTGTATAAATGATTTAGATTTTAATAACGATGTTTTTTTCAATTTATGAATATATATTATTTTATAAGCATTAAGGTAAACATTTAAGTACTCACATCTCTGTAAACAGTCGTCTTTGTAACCCGATTTGGAATAAAACTGTGAACGTGACTGTTTCTACCATGCGTGAAGTCATTCCCCTTCTGCACAACAGTTGCTGGACAATGGGCACCTTTCAGTCGATTTGTGCATCTCCAAAGAACTGACGTCTTGTTGGTCCGCTATTAAAAAAAGACACGTTAACAGAGTTATACATGATATGTACGTGCTGCATCTTTGTTTTCGAATAAACAATATTTTATTTATAATCCACTCTCCGTATCTTTGTTCTATAACGCAGTTAGGTTTTTTTTCAAACCAAACATATTAGTTCATACATCATTGTGTTATACATATATAATATTTCATACAAATGTATATGCATCGTTCAAAATGATATATAGATAGATATGTAATATTCTTTTTGTAAAGCTAGGCATGATATACTTCTGTTCTGTTGAAACAGATCAAGCAATATAACCGTTATGCTTATTTATCAAATGTATTTTGTCATTATATATTTATATTTTACCTTGATACTATAAGCGTATCCTGTGCTGGAAACGAGAAGAGGTTGTTTCCGTTGTGAAGCTCCTTCAACCAAGGTGAATGTTTCTGGAGATTTTTCTAAGACAGTTTCATCAGGATTGGTAGGACGAGGTCCCTCTAATATAGGTTGTTGATCATCAGTTATTCGATGCGGCATGTTAAATGAGTCTGTCAGGAGCGCTGAATCATTGTAGACATCAGTGTCATCTTGTTGATCATGGAACCCATCTTGTCTGTCAGAGAAATCAGCGTCATCTTGTTGATCATGTACCTCATCTTGTCTATCAGATAGTTCTATCTCAACTGTTGGGTCAGATTGTGGAAGCGTAGAAGTACAGCCTTTACAGCTAAACAATCATTAAATTTTCAAAAAACTGACTTATTGTTACCTGCTTGTGATTTTAGACCGGTTATAAATAAACTCGTTTCATCTGAATGGAAAGCAAATTGGGACATGCCGTTTTTAATAAACTTCACGATATAAACCCATCTCTTGTTGTGTCACCATCTCTATCTCTGTCAAACCGCCGTGATCAAACAGTTCTTCTTAGATGCCGAATTGGACACTAAAATTACCCATTCTTATCTCCTTACAAATGACAATGCCCCTTTCTGTGTAGGTTGTAATGAAAATGTTACTGTCAAGCATTTTCTTCTTGAATGTAACGATTTTTCACAGGCCCGTAATAGATTTTATTCTGTAAATTCACTCAAAGAACTTTTTAATACAATTCCATCAAAAAACATAATTGATTATTTGAAAGAGATAAACTTTTATTCTAGGATCTAATTGGTTCATTTCTATTGTCATTTACAAAGTTTAACATAACATTTTAGGCCTATTATAGCATTCGGCACGATATGGCCAGTAATGTGTTGGCGTGCCGTAAAAATCCAAACAAACAAACTCTTGTCAACTATCTGAAATTATTTTCGTAAAATTTTCAAAATTATACAGCAGTGCTATTTTGAAAATTCCCAAAATGGCGACGTCGGATGAAAATGCGGCGCAGCGAGATGTCATTGAATACAGTGTTCAGTTCAAGAAGCGTCCAGCATTAACTGACAACATGGAGAACATTATATTTTATCAAGATAATGCACTTTGCCATAGATCTCAGGAGACACAGCTTGAACTTGATGTGATAGGTTTTAAGAGACTTCCATACGCCCTTAGACTTTGCAGTGTTTCCTTATGTGAAATCACAATTACGAGGTCACCCTGAGGTTCGAAAATTTCAGGGTACTAAGCAAGGAAACTCGACGAATGTTGAGAACATTAAAGTAGGACTATTTTGAAAATAGTTATGATAAATGGGTCGCCCGACACCGACAGTGGATCGAGAAACACGGAGAATACTTTGAAAAACATTTTTTTTAAATCTTGTAACGTCATGACGTTTATGACGGCGTGCGCCGGGTATGTATAGGTAGCATTCTTTAAATTTTAATAACTTGGTCATTTTTGGAGGCATTTTATTTTATTTCGCATAGACACACATAAAAGGTGTATTGAATTTTCCCTAGCTTGACGACTCTATTGTTTTATAATTAATTGAGTAACAGACTTTGTCTACGATATTTTGGGACAACCCTCGTAGTTATAGATAGTAGTAGTTGCCATAATAGCTCAATCGGTAGAAGTAGTAGTTGCCATAATAGCTCAATCGGTAGAGTACTACAAGCACAAAATGTTTTTTGACACTAGACTGACAAGCTCTTATATCAAGGTTTGTGTTTTTTTCTCACCATTTAGACCGCCTCCGTGGTCGAGGGGTTAGAGTCGATGACTTCTAATCCAGTTACCTCTCTGGCGTGGGTTCGATCCCCGGGAGATGCTTTGGTAGTTTAGCGCGGAGGAAGGTAGTCTAGTACTGGTGTAACTCTCCAGGAACGATGGTTAGGAAACTACCCGCCTATATGACTGAAATACTGTTAGGAAAAGGCGTAAAATGAAACAAACAAACAAACAAATTCTCACCATTTATAAATAGTAATATGAATGTGATTATTTAAATTTGTTTTATATATTTTTTTGTTTTCGCTTTTTATGATTATTTTACTTTCAAGCAAAATAACTTAAATTTTCAAATTTTTTTTCCATAGAAATGTATTTCAAGATATGCAATAGATAGAATAAATACAACATTTCAAATTTCATCTGCCGTATCTGTTGTTTTTCCGGTTTCTGAGGCTGTGTCGGTTTCATCGTCACTATTATCACTGCTGCTGCTATCGTCGGAAAATGAAATGACAACAGGGTTTAATTCGTTTTGGGTGTTTTCACTTCTCAAATACTCTGCTTCTATCTTTTCCACATGGCTACAGCAATCGGCCTAATGCTCTTTTAATTTGTCGAGGCTAATAAGTTTTCAACATGTTGTCTGAATAGTATTGAAGCAGAGGCAATAAAGAAACTTTTGTTCAGTTATATACATGTATACGTGAAATATCTTATGCACGGGATATTCGAGTTATTGGCTTGTGTTATTACAGTTATTTATTCATATGTGTACATTGTTAAACTGATATTTATGTGTTTTACAGTGAATCTGGAATAAAAAAGTAAAACAGTTCCACGAGGTTTCGAACCCACAAGCAATTTCATTTGCAGACGTGGCTCAACTTACTACGCTATAAAGTGAGTCGAAGTTATAGTCTGATTTTATTGACCTGTCAATTATGAATACATTATAGGGCTCATTTAAATATTCGATCCCACTTCGGTTTGGTCCGTGTAGTTTACGAGAATTAATGTGGAGTATATTAGTCACGCCAGCGTAATGTGAAGGTTTTCTTTAATACACAATAGGTCAGTCGGTAAAGAGAATGCCTGATAATTGAGAAGTCTGTGGTTCGATCCTTACTGTTGCCATTGTTTTAGTACTCTTTCTTTATTTTTGCAGTATATTTTAATGGAACAGATTTGTAGTGTGTTTTACGACATTAAAAGACATTTTTTTATTTTAATCCGTTTTAATTTTAAACATGAATTCTTAAAAACATATTATTTAAAAGGAGTATATACATAACAAAATTAAGTAAAACATAAGCAAACAAAACGAACAACATAAAATAATCATACAATAATGTTGAAAGTATTAATAAGAAAAAAGCATGGACCAACACGGCATCGAACTTAAAACGCGTGTGACACTTAGATTATAAACTCAAGCTTTATCCTGTTGCGCTATAACGTTGTGTACACTTAGTTTAGAGATACAAATCAAATTAAATTCCATCGTACAGCATACATCTCACGGAACTTACCGAACATCTACCGAAGATTAATATATTGTGTGCATCGACCGTGTAATCAGTATGTAATTGACAGGTTAATAAAACCAAACAATATATTATTATCAATCAGTGTGTTCGTAAGGATACCGATTTATTAAGTGATAATTATGATTGACGCATTCATTTAAAATTGATTAGTGACCACCTGTAATTAATTAGAAGCTTAATTATGATATTAAGTAAACACGTTTTTGTTTCAGACTTTTTTAATATTACTTTACAAATAAAATGCATCTAAGTAAACACATTTTTATTAGATCTATATTACTTCTATCGGATATCTATCGAATATGAAAGACACATAAATAACTTTTTTTTAAAACATACTTTACTTTGGCAGAAGTACAATGTATAAGATATTATTATCTCGTTTTTACAGATATAAATGAACAAATACATTTAGAATATTACGGATTAAGTAGAAAAAAATACTTGAACAAAATAAAGGATTATTTGGACATTTTTCTTCATTTTCCGGCCAAAATTCAAGATGGCTGCCAATTTTCACACCTTTTAAATGGTGGTCATTAAATAATTCTTTTATAACAATATAAAAATAGAAAAAAACTCAAATACTATCGAATAACTTCGGAGCAATAAAATATATTTGTAGCAAAGATAATCATTAATAATCAATTTCAAAAAAATAAGAATTTAGTAAGGAAACTAAATATTTTTCGGCAAAAACACAAATTGGCCTCCATCTTTTAGAAACTTTCGAAATCGGAAATAAATTAAAAAGAATCAGAATTTATTAATAAGTGCCCAAAAGCTATATTTTTGAAGAGAATTTCATAGAATCAGTACGAATTAGAGGAAAATATTATTTAATAGAAAAAGGGATTAATTAGTCAAAAGGATATAAAATTTTAGCAAAAAACAAGATGGCCGACATTGACAAACTACCTTCGTGGCAAAAATTAACCGATACACCGCGAAAAAGTGTGAAAAGATAGCTACATTCCGCCAACTTAATGTGGCTGTAGTGATCTCTGCAGTCAGAGGGGTTATAGGTAATCAAAAGGTAGAGGCAATCACAAAAGGATTCATTAAACAAGTAGGCCAAACAAAATAAAAATAGATATGAAACTGGCAAAATTAACAGAGGCATTAAAATTCCAATTTGGGCATGAGGAACTAATAATCTACAGTGAAAACCAAAAAAAGAAAACGACTATAGGCTTAATCAAATATCAGGAAAACGAACCATCAAAATGTCCCAAGCGGATGTGTATGTTAAAAATAAAACAATTAAAGTAATGAAACAATCACATCATAAAAAACATGCAATTGTTTTCTTCAACACGGAAAAAGCACTAAAAGTAATTAATTCAACAGACGGCCACGGCCGGTTATAAGGTGTGAAAAAGAAATTAAAGGAATACTCAATATAACAGATAAAAAGTAATTTCCTTTCTCTAAAAGAAAATTTAATGAAAGATAACAAAGATAGTTCTGATATTCATCTAACAAAAATGAACAAAATGCAGTAATCATATTTAATTCAGAAAAAATGCCTATCAAGGTGGCGGTGCAGGGGGGCACCATACCTGTTTTTCCATGCTACACCACCTTATCTAAATGTACTTATTGTCAAGGGTTCCGACATATTTCTCGCACTTGCATGAATAAAAGCAGCTGTGTTAAATGTGCCGAACATCACATATTCTCAGAAAATTGCACAAATAAACCGAAATGCACGAACTGTAAGGGTCTGCACTGGGCATCCAGAAAACAATGCCCAGAATACTTGATAACAATAAGCAGAATAAACAAAATAAATAATGACCAAGAAAAAGAATACTTAAAGAAATGTTCAAATGAAAATAAATTAACACCAGTTAAAGTAAAAGTCGAAAATATAGATTCATTCATAAACAAATAAGTAAATGAATTAAAAAAAAATAAAAATGAAGAAATCAAAATATAATTGGAAACAAACTTATTACAAGAAAATTCAACAACTAAGCACAATGAAAACACAATCAACATTAAACAAAAAAGCACCGAAAGCAACACAATGACGAATGAAAAGAAAACTTACAATACACAAAGCAACATAGAAATCATTGTGATACAAACAAAAAGGAAACTGAATCTAATACACCAATTTCTCAAACCGAAACTAATAACATGAACATTCAGCAAATAACAATAAATACACTCCAAAGAATATCTCATCAATAAATAAAAATACAAGCAAAAATATACCCCAAAAATAGATAGCGGAAAGAGAGCACCTTATTAGTATGCTCAATCATTACGAACGCCGCATGTTTGTAATGAATGAACATATTAGGTTCCTCTCCCTAAGGGGTAGACGGGGTCCCCATCCCCCAGTATGATTAGGCCTGGACGGTTCTAGGAGCGCGCGGTAATTACATAAAAATATATTATATAGAATAAATTAATATGTTTGATAAAATGGCGGGGAACAATATAAATGACAATCAAAACGCAACTAATCGGGCCTCGGCATTTGATCATGGAATATGAATGGAATGATAACAGATGTAAAATTCAATGAATTACAAAACTATGTAGATAATACCAAATCTCCAATACATATAATTTGCATACAGGAAACTAAACTAATTAAACAATAAACACCCTTTTAACTAAAAGGCTACCAAAAATCAGTATACAGAAATCGTCCGAATGCAACTCATGCTGGAGGCGGGGTATGTATATATGTCAAAAATGACATAACTTTCATTGAAAAGGAAATTTAATATGATGGTGACATAGAATTTATAGCAGTAGAAATAATTGGTAAAAAAGAAACATTTATTATAATTAACTATTATGCTTATAACAATAGTATAAATTCAAATGACAACTTCAAGAAAACTATAAGCAATAATTTCAAAAATACAATAATAGTAGGTGATTTTTATTTAAAGCACCCCTGCTGGAATCCAGAAGATGCAGAGGCCAATGCCTTGCTCGATTTTTTAAATGACTACAATTATAGTTATTTAAATGACGGGCAAGTCACACGATGTAGCACCTGTGATTCTCAGCAAGATTCCGCGATAGATTTATCCAAAGTATCTTCACATCTAGCCGTATTCTCTGAATTTCTACTGATTGATGACACATTGGGCAGTGATCATCTTCCAATTCTAACAAAAAAAAAAACAAAACAAAAAAAATACCACAGAAATGAATAGGGAAAATACTGTACTATTAGAAAAATGGCAAATAGAAAAAGCCTCAGAAACTCAATGAACCGATTTTAGACATCTATGTAGGCAAAAATTAAATTACGAAATAATTGACGGTAACATTAATGAGATATTTCGATCATTCTTAGATAAACTAAATACTTTTTAGGACAAACGATCCCGAAATCAAAAACAAAAACGCTAAAATATAAAACACCTTAAATATGGTGGAACGAAGAATGCACCAATGTTATAAAATTAAGAGACCAAAGAAGACGAAATTACAAAGAAGAAAAAACACCACTGAAGTATGAACTATGGAAAGAGGCCCGTTTAACAGCAAAAAATACTATAAAATTAGCAAAAAGGGAATCATGGGAGAATTTGTGCAGTAAAATTACACATAAAACAAACGGAACATAATTATGGGATTTCGTACGTAAAAATATCTACCGGATTGTAACTCAGAATGAAACTGGATCACTTCGATCCAGAATCCACAAAAAAACAAAGCATGTCGTGGCTTACCCTGCAGGAGAAATTCAAGGGGGTGTCATCAGAAGGGAAGATGAGGCAATTTTACGGAGCTTTAAGATTTCATCGCAGAGTAAGCGCCGCGAAGCACAAAAAAAAAAAATAGAATCGCAGTCCGAACGCAGATAATCGCCCATTTAAACGCCGTGGAAGTCTGCAGCACCGCGATGATCGCCGTGAAGTCTCCATGTAATTAAATATATTTCATTTTTATTGCGACCTCGCGGCGCTTTTTGAAATTTAACAAGGCCGTGTAAACGCATGAAAAGCGCAGGCCTTAAGAAATAAAAAGTTTTGAAATCATAAATATGAGGTACAGTCGATTCTGAGTTTACTTTTGTAGCGAGCATATTTTATGAAAAAAAATGGAGGTTTATTCCCCCTACACACACAACAAAAGTATGTCGCTATAAACACTGAAAATCTCCTAAAGAAATTTGAAAAAATAGTAAATGGATTTCATTTCATGAAAAATTTGATAAAGTGGGTTTTTTCGTGCGTTATGAAGAAATGCAATAAATGTCAGTAAAGGGCAACGCAATCACAAATAAGATTAATTTAAATATATGGTGTACCGGAGTTAAAAATTAGTTGTTTTCTATCAGAAACATATATTCTTACATTGATTTACACGAGTAAGGTCCTTGATACTCAATCTTTGCCAAAAAGTATTATTATGGGAACAAATAAAACAAACTGAGAGCCTTCTTTATCAAATTTTCTAGAAGTAGACTCAGAGTTATGACTATGACAGAATTTATCCATCCTTCAAACCTTTAGAACTGTACCATTTAGCTTTATTTATTTGAGGACTGCCCATATGTTCATTTTATATACTATTTTAAATATTACACTCATTTTTAATAAGTCTGAATTAACAACAACATTGTTTAACGTATTCAAAAAGCAAATTATAATTAATAATAATAATTTATTTATTTTGTTTGATTTGGTTTTGTTGTTGTTTTTTTATTTCAGAAGTATACCATAATCCGGAATGAAATAACTTTAAACCTTATGAGAATAAGTACTAAAAATAATAAATTGTGATATCATCTAAAGATAACGGATGTTTTTCGGAGAACTTACGAAAATTTTCCTCAGGACTAATGAGTATTGTCAGTATAACAAGTATAACTAATGTATTACTATTAATCACTTTACAAAATCCATCAGTTTGTTGAAAGCTCCGTTGAAGTTTTTTTTTATCCATGAATCTTTGACACGTATAAAATAACCATAGAAGTTTTCACTCTATATTTTAGTACAAACAAAACCAATGTATACGTACGTTTAAAGGAAAATCTTTTAAATTTGAATTTTTATGTAAATAACAATCAAATTAAAATTGCACTTTATTTGTAACGTTTGTTACAAGTAATGCGAAGTACACATATGGAATTAAAAGCTTTTCCCAACATCTATCGTGATGTACCATTTGTACTGAAGTAGCCGTTTTGTCATAAATGTGACCACTTTATTACTCATGTCACGCTTTATCGTGAAAATACAATTATATTCAATAACATCGGACAATTCAATCAATCAGAGTAGCACACTTATGTATGTATTTTAAAGTTATAAATAATTGATGACTTGTCACGTAGGTTACATCGTTAGTTAGCACACCGAATTCGTCGCAGTTTCCTTTTAACCAAAAAAATATACGATCTGTAACAAAACTAAATCATAGTTAAAACTGTTGTAAATTCAGACGACAATAATTATCTTTTTACAAGATTCAGAAACAAACCGTCGTTTTCATTCTTGTTAAATTATTGTTTTTGTGAGCTGCGAAAATTATTTTGAAATACATATCAAATAGACATCTTGTTATACAATTGTAGCGCTTAAAATAAATGTTCGTCAGATCCAGAAATTACGAAAGTAAAATAGGGAAAACAGTATTTCTAAAAGACAAAAATTACAAAATATTTGGTTTGATTGAGCTTTTTCATGGACAGCTTTAGTAAGAACAAGCTACCATCCACACGGCCTTGCACCGGCCTAGGCAATAATCAGCAATGAAGCATTAAATTGTTAAACTAAGAATTCCTATACGTCTTATATCCCCCATACCTTCTTATATTTATAATAATATAAAATAGAGAACAACGGTACGATTGAGCCTGTTCATAGAAACATAGTAGACTTCAGAATAAAGAAGCATCCGTAAAGACATCCAATACCTTTTATGTTACATAATAATCAACTGTCAACTTACAAATGAGGTCGTACACTTGAAAATTTGTGGTTACATTCTAATATATTCTGTTCTCAGAGAAAGCGAAAGGGTAATGAATAAAACATTATTAACGCTTCGCGCTATTAATGACGTATTGTACGTGTTATAAATTATAGTAGATTGCTAGTCTCTAGGTTCTGACAACAAAAAACTACTTGCAATTTAACAACAATTTTCCCGTTCAAGTTATTCGAAGTTATCCGTGTATTCGGACGAAGCAATAATTAAATTCAAGTAGGATCAGTGCCTATTTTCTAATAGTTTATATTGCAAGTACATACTTTTACTCGTTTAGGGAGGAATTATCAATACCCATTGTGCCTTGATTTGATTAAACGTTCGCATTAATCGCCTATTATTCATTTTACGTTGTGACATCTTTTGGTTGTGGTTAACGTCGCACAAACACTATAAAGGCCCTCTGACCACTTAACTGCTTTACTGAAGAATGAAAAATCTCAGATGCCCCTGATTTGAATCTCCGACGTTCTGTAAGCTGCAATATTGAAGCTTCAAAGTATGATTGTTTTGTGAAGGAGTTAATACTTTATTTAATTCCCATGTCTTACAAAGTCTTCATCTTTATTAAAAAAAATCACTTTCGGGCATATAATGCTCCGCCTAGCGGTGCTCTTGTTAAATTTGTCGTTTGACATGCAGGCTTCATAACCTCAGATTTTTTTCAAAATTACATTCTAATTAGATCCGCCCATTGTTTTCTCGTTTAGGGCACACGCTTTTTACTACTTGGGGACCATACGCCGCTTTTCATGGAATGACACGGAAGTTTCACATTGAAGATTCCATGATAACCGCCGTATGAACACATCTGCGGATGTATCAAAATTCAAAATTTTACTACTTCATGTTTAAATGTTGAATTCTGCTTAAGCCGGTGCAAGGGGGCGTGGACGGTAACTTGCACTTTACAGTACCGTCCATGAACAGGCTCTATCAAACCGAGCCTGCAACATTTTCAATTTTGTTGTGTTGGACTTTCTTTAGGGTATTTTACAGCTACTGCGTAGGGTTAAGGACATTCTTGTGTTTATATGCAGAATAAACAGGATAATTTAATATAAGATTGTATTTTACTTTCTGTAACAATGGGTATGTAAAATAAAAAGTAAGGTACGAAGACGTTTTCTAGAAACAATTAAGTGTTATTTGTACATATTGACGTCATTAGAATGTTTTTGAAGTTATATAAAATGTTCATAATGACAGAAAAGCATCTTGTTTTCTTTTTTATTCGGACAATAGTAATTATTTCTAATGGAAATTAGCTGGAAGCCTTATTCCCTAGATGCTCTAAGTACAAAATATGAAAGCCTAAATAGTGACATCTCTTGAATTGTACTGAATTTTCTTCACAAATGTAGTAGAAAAAACCCGTTGACAATCAGGTGTTGTTTGTTTGGAACAATTGATATATGAGCCGCGACAGAACCAACATGACCAGCCGTCGGCGCAGTCTGATCAGGATCTATGGTGTTCCCTGTCAGTTTTTCTACATGTAATAGAGTTGGAAAGCGAACAGCATGGATCCTGATCAGGCTGGTCTGGATCCAAGCTGGTCGCAAAGCCATTATGTTGGTTTTGTCATGACGTGGCTTATATTTTAGTTGTTACTGTAAGAAATAAAGAAAAAAAAACTTTTTATAATTATAACAAATGAATCATTAAAACCTTAGCATTTGTAATGAGGTAGTAATAATAATATAATGTAACATATCAACAAATATTTCAATAGGAAATTCGACAAAACCCGCAATAATGATTGCTTCTGTGTTCCCTCATTGTTTTATTATCTAATCGTGTTCATTGAAATTAAGCATGACTATTTACATAGTTTGAAATCAATTAATACAATTATAATGTAGCCGCTTTGTGTTTCATTGAGAGAAAACAATGGTCCCGAAAAAACACATTGTTAAACTATTACCAAATTTTAATGCAAACAATTTCTTCACTTTATGACACTCCATAAAAGATTTGATTTTCTGTAAACAGGGTGTTATAAATGATACCGAATATAAATTCAAATGGACAATTTAAAGATTATAATCTATAATTTTTGACTTTTGTTCAAAGGCACACGTATTCAATAAATTAGCATTTGTTCAAAGTATATTACCTTCTGCTAGTATATAAATTTATCTAAATGCAAATGTATTAATTGTTATCAGTTCGGATTCTTGTAGATACATGTATTTCGTACCTGCTAAAATTATTTCGTACAAAAAAGGATTAAACAAGTACATTTCATACAAGACATGCCTTATTCAGAAGATCATGAACGTATGCAATAGTGATATAATTTCTTGCATTGTTATATTTATCAAGAGAGGTTTAATTAATAAAATAATTTAATGGAATTCAATAAAGTGACCAATAACAAATTTTTACAAATTGATTATAAGCAATATTTCTGAAATACACTGTTTTGAAATTCGTATCTGTTCTAAGACTTCCACTGCTTTATTTAAAACGTTTAAAGTTTAAAAAAGTCAACAAGGAAAGGCGGCATTCAGTATGAACGCATATCCCAACACAAACGGAGCTCAACAGGACCTCAAATAGAACAGGACACACGGGCTAATCGAAGACGGGATGTCATTTAAAATTATTCAAAATAAGAAATCAAAGAATGTCTACATGTTCTAATTACGCTTTCAAACAAAATTGCTTTAAATCCCTTTTGCACCCTTTACCATCTTATTTCCTACAAAACGTCTACAAATAACAATTAAACACTCGAATGCAACATGCGAGAACGCTTGTATTTAGGGACAGTATGCAAGATGACATAATCAAATATAGCATAAAGCAAATAATATTGTAATTGGTTAATAAATTTTATCTCTGTCATATAAATATTTTGCAAATTTTGGTCGACTCGTCCGGGAAAACCCAAAAACAAAAAAACAAAACCTTTTATAGTTTATAATTAATTTCAGTGTTATTTAAGGGAAAATATTTTTGGAAACCTGTGCCCATTTGCCATCACATGAAAGTGACTGTCAAATACCACAGAATGCTGGGCCTCATCCTTGCAAAACATTTAACATTTATACAAAACGATATAAAATGTCTACACTATGTTTGCTTTAAAATTTAAACAATACATTTTATCAAGGCAAAACTTGTACACGTTTATTGTACTTATCACAAAATATTTTTTGCATTGAATTTGAATGTGTGAGTGTCCCTAAGAGTCGCTCGCTAGAAACTGATTTTCGAATATGAAATTAAACCCGATTAAATACAGCTCGAATCATTCGAGCGAACAATGAATGTACATAAACCGGTTTTGTATTAAAAAAGCTAGTACAAAGGTACTCATCTATACGTTGAAACGATGAGTACAAACTATTCTTGATGACATTTGATTATCTGGCTTATGTTGAATAATTTATACTAACGCCTCCTGAGTGCCTTCTACTGTTGTGTTGAGTTGTTTTGTATTGCTGGATTTTGTTCAGGGATGCGTTCATTGGATGCCATTGGTATGGTTCGACAGAAGACTGTTGGATTTTGTACAGTGATTAATAGTATAACATTAGTTATACTTGTTATACTGACAATACTCATTAGTCCTGAGAAAAATATTCGTTTCTTCTTAGAAAAACATTCCTTATCTTTTACTTGATATCAAAATATATTATTTTGTTTTGAGTACTTATTCCGTGGCTTCATTCCGGGACTAATGGTATACTTCTCAAATAAAGAAAACAACAACAAAACAAAAACAGAAATTCATTATTATTGTATTATAAATTATATTGTTTTGAATACGTTAAATATTGTTGTTGTTAATTAAGACTAATCAGAACTGAGTGATATATTTGAAAAAGTGTATAAGATTAATATATGGGCAGTACTGAACCATACACAGTTCTAAACGTTTTATGGATAGATAATTACTGTCAAAGTAATAACTCTGAGCCTACATTTAGTAACTTGATAAAGAAATCTCTCATTTTTTGTTTGTTCTTAAAATAAAACTTTTTGACAAAGATTGAGTACCAAACACCTTACTCGTATAAACCAATATAAGAAAATATGGTTCTGATAAAAAACGATTTCAAGTTTTTAACTCAGGTACACTATATATTTAAATTAATCTTATTTGTGATTGAGTTTCCCTTTCCTGACGAAATATTCTGTTTTTATTGCATTTTCTCATTACGCACGCAACAATGCCCTTAATCAAATTTTTCATTGAATGAAAACCCATTACTTTTTTCCAAATGTCTTTGGGAGATTTAAGTGTTTATAGTGACACATTAGCCCCATACTTTTGTTGTGTGTGTGTGTGTGTGTGTGTGTGTGTGTGTGTGTATGTAGGGGGTATAACCTCCATTATTTTTTTTTAAGTTTTAAAGATTGCATAAAAGGTAATTAAGATTAAGTATTCAACATTATAAAATAAAAGTAAAATTTGCTTTCTACAAAAGTAAACTCAGAATCGATTGTATTTTATTCTTGATGAGCTCAGAACTATTTATTTCAAGTGTAACTAAAACCTGTTTCAATAATGTTGATTAAAATCGGTTCACTTTTCACTCACAAACGTATAAATGTGTCATTCAAAGTAAAAGGGAAATTATGTTTTTGGTAGCAAATACAAGAAACTTGTTTCAGAATTGTGGCAAAGAAAAAGTACATTATACTTGTGCAATAGGTGCTTTGTTTTATAAACGTGTGAATATGTATAACGTGACACATTAATTCCCAAATTACACTGCTAAAAGACGTTTTTTCTGTTGTTTTTTTAAAAAAAATTTCTATTTGGTTTTACGTCACTTCGACACAGTATATGATATATGGTTAACTATGATAGTTATATAACATGGTAAGATTCAATCCATTCTACCTAATAAGTACATAATTCATTACTTATAGAATAGAGGGACGTCTAATGTTACATGATTATGAACTATCAATTTATAAATGAGATCGTACATTTAAAATAACGTGGTTACATTCTGACATTTTTATCAGAGCAAGCAAAAGGGTAATGAATAAAATGAGATTTTCGCTTCGTGCTATTAATGTGGTATTGTACGTAACGTGTTTTAAATTAAAGAAGATGGCTAGTCTCTAGGTTTAGGTATGTGGGATTTAACAAAAACTACTTGCAATTGATAACAATTTACCCATTCAAGTTATTCGAAGTTAGTCGGTGTATTCGGACGAAAGCAATAATTAGATACAAGGTACATCAGTGTCTATTTTCTAGTATTTTATATTGTAAATTTATAATTTTAGTGTGAATTAGGAAGTAGTGATAACATAAAGTAAAATGATAATATCCCAGTATGACTTGATTTGATTAAATGTTAACATAAATCAACAATTTTTCATATCAAGCTAGCCATTTATGTTTTACACATTTTCAGGGCAGTTTTAAGTGGTTGTGGCAGAGATGCCTTTAATTTGTGCATAATAGATCACTTATGGCGCTTGTAATATCATTTATCAAAAAACAATTTTGGACTTGTTCTTCTGTAATAGAAATATGGTTAAACAGTTAGATAATTAAATTATGAAAAACAAGATCAACAAGGAAAGTTGGCTTGCATTCAATGAACACATCTAAACCACTTCATTTTTACCTTTACTATGCTACACAATGTTTGGTATAAATATAAATAGCAAGATGCTTCTGAAAGTAAATGTACATAATATTTATGTCTACTTCAGCCCGGGCCTCGATTAACATTTCTTTATCAGGTCATAATATATGATTTTTATGTAGTAAATCTTGCATGGTTATTTCTATACTGAGATGTTGTATTTCTCGAATTTATTGCATCTCAGCAGGCTGCTTTTGTATGAACTTACACTATTTTGAACATGTACCGAATGCATATATTTTACAAAATGAAATTAAATTGATTTTAAAAAAAATAAACAGGGATAGATGCCTGAGATCGATAACCAGAAAAATTATATACAGAAATGTAACATTCATTGCTTTTTTCTAAAACACACAGTCAAGTAAACAGCACAATGGTAATGCAATCATTGGTCAACATTTCTTCCCTTTATGACGCACTGATTTATAGATAAATTTATTCTTAATGCTTTGAAAGAAGTCAAACTGAAAATCCTTATTCATTGCTTACAATTGTATGTGGCTAATTTATCTGTCTTGCTTAATTAACATTTATCATAATGTTAACAGGGTGTTATAAATTATACCGAATCAAAATTCAAAAGGACAAATTAAAGATTTTAATCTATGTTTTCTGACTTTTTGTTCAAAAGCTTACGTATTCAATGAATTAGTACTTCATCAAAGTATATAACAGTCTGATATTATATAAATTTATCTAAATGCAAATGTTTTAATTGTTCTGAGTTCGGATTCTTGTAGATACATGTACTTCGTACCTGCTAAAATCATTTCTTACAAAAAAGATTAAACAAGTACATTTCATACAAGACATGCCTTATTCAGAAGATCATGAACGTATGCAATAGTGATATAATTGGTTGCATTGTTATTTCTATCAAGAGAGGTTAATTAATAAAATAATTTAATGGAATTCAATAAAGTGACCAATAACAAATTTTTACAAATTGATTATAAGCAATATTTCTGAAGTACACTGTTTTGAAATTCGTATCTGTTCTAAGACTTTCACTGCTTCATTTAAAACGTTTAAAGTTTAAAAAAGTCAACAAGGAAAGGCGGCATTCAGTATGAACGCATTTCCCAAACACAAACGGAGCTCAGCAGGACCTCAAATAAGACAGGACACACGGGCTAATCGAGGACGGGATGCCACTTTAAATTATTCAAAATAAGAAATCAAAGAATGTCTACATGTTTTAATTACGCTTACAAACAAACTTGCTTTAAATCCCTTTTGCATTGGATTAAATAATTAAGCTTTTAAATTCTATCTCACGGTTTGTTATTATCAAAATAGTGCATTGATTAATAAATTGTATAAAGATCTGACTACTTTCCAGGTTGAACTTGGAAGTCTGAAAAATAAGTATATACGAGTACCTACTGCTTACTTTTATTCGAATGAATATCACCGTGTACATATCTATATTTAGACATTTTGGTATGTCAGTAAATTGAGGACAATAATTATTTCTAAATAAGATGATATCATGTTCAGACCCATGGGAATGCAACAAAGTAATGGGATTTTACTTAGGACTGATATAGCAAACGTTATTGGCATGACATGAGACACGCCAATGAAACGTGTATGGAAAGTAATAACGTAACGCCCACATCCACTAATTTAAGTAACATATTACACACATAGATTTACCGACAGAAATGTCTTACGAAAGTATTTTCACTTAAACGATATAACAGTATTATAGAACAGATTACATATTCGAATCAATAAGACACGAACTAATTTAAGATCAAAATCTATGACATATAAGCATATTATATAGTCGAGTAAAAAATCGACCGTACATGGTAGCCTCTTTTTAAATAATATTTAATGACTTTTTAAACAATTATGTACAATAAACATTTTATCTTAGGACTGTGTTTTTCGCTTACAGCAATATAAATTGAAAACAAGCGCTGGCATAAGTTTTCATTCTACTTCGATAATTATGCAATGATTATGTAAAAAAAGATACACATTGAAAAAGGTTCAGCACACCCCGGAAATTTAAAATTGTGATTGAAAGCACTGTCTTGGTATTACGACTTAATTGAGTTTTAGAATAGTAAATGCCAATAAAGTAATCATAAACCAGTATATTTTTGAGTTTAGTTTATTCTTAACCAAATAAATGAAGCATAAGCAAATGTGTTATTTTTACCCAAACTGTAGTTGCTCATATGTATGGTGTTAGAGCATTTACAAAACTGGTTGTTGTTGGTATATGTTGACGATTACGTAATCTAAAATCAATGACATTATGTAGCCAATTTTTAATAACGTGTGTAACCGCTAGGTGTCCTTATTATAGCCTCAACTTTTCCCTTATACTACCAGAAAGGCGTCTAATGCGATTTGGAGGTATATGTTGCTATTCTTGTGTTACGAGCCAGGCGTAACGAGAAAGAAAAGTCAGCAACAAACTTGTAACAATAACAAATTTATTACAGAAAAATTATTTATTTTAAAAGAAAAATTAAATAACAAATTATCTTTACAAATACCTGAAGTCCAAATAAAAATGTAAATTACAAATGTCTAGTCTGATCCTGGAATGATCCTTTATGAATAGCACAGTTAAATCCAAGTTAAATCCAAGAACACTTTAGAATAAATTCCCACAATAAAATCCACAAGAATGATTTATTTCAAAATCCAGGCTCCAATAATTCACTTAATATCCAAGTTGAATAATACTCCAAATGTATTGATGACTTAAAAAGAAACTGATGACTTAAAAGATCACTGATGAACTAAAAGTTTACTGATGACTTAAAAGATAATACGAAAGAAAAATGTCTCCTATATATATTAAGCTAAGAAGATTCTAGAATAGTCTTTCGTTTTCTACAATAATCATAATCTAGCAACTTCAACAATAAAGATCATTCCGGAAATTTCTATCTATATATAATGCATGAGTTTTCTACAACAGTTAAGAAAGTTTTAGTACATACATGTAGTTTATGTTCTAAAAATAAAACAATGATAATATTGGAAATACCAACTGGTCAGATATAAATTATATACATGTAATATGTTGCATACATAACACTTGGTGCAGGCAGAGCTTTTCCAGTTGTTGCAGGTTGACTACATGTGGTTCGTTGCATTACCAAAATAAACTTGAAAACTTCAGTTGTGGTAATATCATAATTGAGGCAAAATGCCGGGTGCGCTTAACTTATTTCCAGGTATATATGACAATCGTTTTCAATTTAATTGTAATTAATATTTCAAATTAATCAAAATTTATAGAATGCTTGTCTTTCTGGATTTGGGTAATACTTTTATTGTTAAATAACATCAATTTGTACCAGACAAGATATGAAGCAACTTTGGTATCTTCAGGTTAGTCTTCTTTCGGAACTCTGTTTCCTTTATTCTTGATGAAAATTGATTATCTGGCTTATGTTGAATTATTTAAACTATTGCCTCCTGAGTTGTGTGGTGTTGCATTGCTGGAGTTTGTTTGGGGATGCGTTCATTGGGTGCCATGCTTGATTTTTGTTTTCATATGTTAAGCATAGGCACGAACGCAGTAATTACTGCTGATTTTCTCAAAGATATGGCTCGACAGTAGCGTGCATCTTTGATTTTAATTCAACATGCTTTACTACTCGGGCACAGACGCTAGCGATATTGTTTAATCAAACGAGAGAAACATTCAAATTTTTATTCAATTTTTCTAAAATCATTTTCTTGAACAATAAATTTTTTAAGAAGGAACAACTTTGTCGTGCCATATTGATGGCAATTATTAAATGACATAATGCAAAGAAGATTTTTATGTATGCAGATTGTATTTAAGAACCATTTTATAGATACGTTTTTGTTACCAAAAATCAAATGATTTAAATGTTTGATAACACGTGTAAGGAAATGATAACCAATATACACGCTATATTTCGTGTCTGATATAGCGTATATTTCGTGTCTCGTGCACAACTTTTGCAACCATCAAGGGATTTGATTTTTTTTTAATTTTAAACGACGTCCTTATCTCACGCGTTATACCAAATCCCCTTCACTGAAGGCCAAAATCACACTTTTACACTAAAGGCCAAAATCACACTTATGCAAACAATTAATGAACAACTTTTTCAACCATCAAGGGATTTGAAAATTTTCACTTTTTAAAAACGACGAATCTCATGCATAATACATAAAATTATGAAAACAAAGCGATCCTTGGAAGCATTAAGTACAACAAAATAACATAAGAATTGCAGACTTATCCCCTTCACTGAAGACCAAAATCACACTTATAAAAAACCTTCAATGAAAGAAGACACGTTGTGAACAACAAAAATGCTTATTAACATTATTTTAAACTATTTTAAATAAAACTTTGTTTCATATTTCTCAGCTATCATAAAAAATAATTCAATATCGTACAAATGCATACAATTATTCAATGCCAATTTTTTTAAAACTACACCGTAAACAGTAAGCTCATTCAAGTAAAATTAAATTGGAAAAGTAATGGAAAGAAATTTAGCATGTAATTTAGCATTTTTATCTAATCGGATGTCGTTCAACTTTTCAATAGCCAATGAAAGTTTACTTTCAGTGTGACGTGACAGGCAAGTAACATCTGACATTTGATAAGAATTACGATAAATTCAACGTTTCAAATTAATGTATGCCAGATTTCAGACCATGCAAATCATAACCATTACACTTAATTCAGTTTTTGTCTTTGACCGAATTGTAATGTTTTGCTTATATGCTAGCTATTATTTCAATGTTTTTGAAACGTTTCCTTTTGTCTTAAAGTAATTTATATTAGTTTTATAAGAAATAATATGCCTTTAAGAGACTTGGCAAATGAAGGTAAGTTAACTAAAATTAGTCACTTCAAAAGTAATACCTCTGCTCATGTTGAACGGAATTCAATCTGATCAACATTTTCATGAAATGCCCTTAAGAAATATGTCTTGCCAAACTAATTTAAAGATAAGATTAATTCAGAAAAAATCAAAAATGCTAAACGCCTGCGGAGTGTTAGCCTGTGCATATTTGATATTGACAAGAAATGATCAATTAGATTTTATTCCCTTTGGAAATGCTACAGGAAATGCAAGATTGAAAACTCTTTTTGGCAAGTTGTAAACTTGACGCTAGATTGAAACACAGTAGTATGCATTTATTTTTTATAAGACATGCGCATTTATGTAAATCAAACAAAAAGAGAAAAAAATATTATTCTCAATATTGCTCTTTTCTGACAATAATGAATAGTTGTCACTTTTTATCGATAAAGAATAAATTCAATCTTGAATCGAAGCTATTAAAAGATTTATATAAAAATTGCTGCTCTGTCTTATATTGAAGTTATGTTTTTTTCCTTCTCTTTTAAATGCAATATCCTGCTTAAATAATTGCGTATATTTTTTCATAACAAAAGTACATATCTGTTTTCAACAATATATAACTTTCAGCTGAAAAAGAAGCTATGAATGTACAGGGATGTATTGAAAAGTTAACACAGTTTAACAAAGTAGTTTATTTCTTCTATCCAAAATACTAATTCACTATTAACATACCACTTGCCAACACAAATTTTATCTATGTCGCAAATAAGTATCTTGGGAAACTACAAAAGATACCAAAGATTTAAAGTTTTTGTGAAATAAGAATTATAAATATATTTTTAAAGCATAGGCCTTTAAACTTACATGCCATTTTTTTATCATTATATTTCCCGAAATGCTGGAAAACTTTTCTATAGGAGTCATTTTTTTCTTATTTAGACAATATATCTTTTCAAACCAGATGGGGACAAGCATATATAATTATATTTCTTTCATCATCTGCTTGTGGACGATACTCAAGTAAAGTTTAAGAAAAGCCAATCAAAAGATTTTAAAACAGCAATTTATTTTAATACGTTGATCTTTAACTGCCAAACTGTTGTGTTTTATAACTGAAGGAAAAGTAACTTATCACTATTTATACTCGCATCTTACTAATTTGGTGAGGTGTACGATATGATAATCGTCTGTGACAGTTTTAAAATGACCTCAGTTGCATTAAAATTCAGAGGAATGTTTAGTAAAAGTTTTCACACTGAAATGATCCTCTTTCCGAAAATTTAAAGTAATGTTCTTTTTACATTATTGATCACCACGTAAGAAATGATCTATATTGAAGAATTGAATAAGTGTTAGAATAGTAAACTAAACATTCTTTGTTAAAATATTAACAGAATTATACAATTTCTTATTGACAGAAAACTTGCAAATGTGAAACGTAAAATTATGATTTTGAGAAAAATCTTTCGAAAACCTTTTTTAATTTAACCATAGGAAAATTTGAATTAACAGAACCTGCTTTATTTTTTAGACAAATCTTAAAAAATCAGTATATTCTTCATCAGTTGAGTAATTTTCTATCCAAGGAAAATCATTTAAATTCAAAATTTATGTTTCCAAAAGCCAGGTGTCTGCCTTGTGGTACTTAACCAGTACATATAGGGTCATCTATCGGTTAAGTAACAACACGTGTCAGGACTTCTTTGTTAAGAAAAACTTTTACTGAAAATATATTAAGATATTGAATCGTGCGTCCAACTTAAATAAGACTTATTTCAGTGTGTTTTATTAAAACTGACAAAGTGCATTTCAAATTGCTCCTCCATTAAAATATTATTTCAGTCACTTTTAAGAATAAATTATAAGCCATAGCGTAGACAATGGTCTTGACATTGTGATTTAACATATAGGTGCTATTTCGTCGTTTGTATTGTGTCATTAATTGCCTCTCAATGAAAATCCTCTTTCAATGCTTTATTAAAAGTCCTATTGCCTAATGCATTAACAGCAATCACAAACAATGGAAAGGAATAATAAAATACTGTTGATGACTGGCGAATTGGCAGGAATTGTATATCTGTA
Organism: Ruditapes philippinarum; assembly: GCF_026571515.1. Taxonomy (NCBI): domain Eukaryota; kingdom Metazoa; phylum Mollusca; class Bivalvia; order Venerida; family Veneridae; genus Ruditapes; species Ruditapes philippinarum. The sequence continues at coordinate 3,360 of NW_026857077.1, read as the reverse complement.
CAAGTTGCGCTGCAGAAATAAAGACGTTTCTGACTGCAGCAAACATTGTACAATTATATGATAAACATTCCTGTGATTAAAGGTACCTAAGGTGATGCAAATATGTTATGATTGATTATTTCCACAGACGAGGCAGAAAAATGAATATGTCTTCTTTTTACAGTAGCCTGTTTATATACAATGGCAAATAACAAATATTCGAGAACCAGATTTGAACATAGTTGAAGGTTTAAGTCCAGTGTGTAGTATTTAAAAGATTTGTAAAGAAGATATTACATACAGTTACTCAAAATGTCGCTTTATAGTTTCAACAAGAGTTTGAATTAACTAGTTTATCACTTTGGAAAAAATCGATACATTTAAGCATGGCACCTGCAGTGCAGTGTAGTTTCCGTTGAAATAATTTTCTTTCTTTCAGATATGAAACAGGGCAACATTTCGAATGTCTTTGAAACGATGCTATCTTATCCTGCAAAACGAAATCCTATTTTTTTGACATTTCTTTTGTTAATTTGTACCATCAGAATACCGCCAATATAAGTTGTGATATAAGCAATTGCGAAATCCAAAAGACTTGCAAAAAACTGTTGTAGCTTACCTCCTAAAGGTGCATTTAATTTCAAACAAGTATCGAATTCCATTTAAACTCAATGCATGATTCATTCATACATGGTGTTAGAAAAATTTATTGGTGTATTTTATTTTTTTTTGACGTAAAGGTGTTTACTTCCCACATGAAATCGTTTTATATGCAATTCAAAATTCATTAAAATTTCACTTCAAGTTGTAAATGAGCATTTTATCTGAAAAATGAGTATTCTTTTTTCTGTTTACTGATAATGATAAAAAACGTGTGTATAGTTTTCATATTGCATATCAGTGTGCCAAAAGCATAGTTCTAAGAGTTCAATGATTTTTTTGTGATAATGAATTTATTATAGTGATATTGTCGTGTTTTTTATGCTGAAATATCACCTTTCCTTCAGTTTATATTAATAAGTTACGGAAAAACAAAAAGTCTTAAAGATCCTGTAACACATTTTTTCATGGTTTTATTTCATAAATATGACGCTCAAATTAAGAATTGTCAATCTTGTAAGTTCAAATAAGCATTATTTATAAAGATATTACTCAATTTTAACATTTTGCGTAAATAAAGGGAGGTAATTAGAAATTTATTTTCTATAAATTCCAAGTCAAATTTTCCAATAAGAAATGAATGCATGTAAATTATTCATTAAATATAATGTGCACAAATATTTGCAGTACACATTTTACATATTCTTGGATGTTTGTAAATTGTTTTATTTGCATAATTATATACATATATAACATTTTCCAAGTGTATGATACATACAGTAACAATATCAATCACAAAACATACAGGATCTTTAAAAATAAGTAATCCTTACACATGATTTCTTTCATTGATGCTTTCCTCAAAACAAATATATCCCGGCACAACCACAATTTGGCAACAACCCGTTTCCGGCGGCCCTGGAAAGTTTTAGTTTTTTTTACCTTTCTTACATCACATCCGGGTCAAGTGCGCGCGTTTTGTTTACAAACATCACGGAAATGTCACGCAAATTTATCTGACGCAAAATGGAGATAAGAACCGTAAGTATACTTAAAAATAAGTATGCACATACATTTTTGTATATTTTCACTATTCCCAAAATGTCAGCTTTTAAAAGTTCATATTTTTTACATAAAGACTGAATGTTTGTAAAAACGAATAGGCTCGTCTGCAGAAGTAGGTCAATATCTAAGCCCCGCCCCCTGTCAATGATTCGTAAAGTATACTTCACAGAAAAAAATAACGTGACAACACAACCATAGTTCCTTATTAATAGATATGTTAATTGTTTACTAATTGAATTTTAATTGAATAAATGCTAATATATGTTGTTTTGATTTTTTCAGCATCATGTGCCAGACAGGGGGTCTTATAGAACCTATGATCCTGACAACTTGTCAAAAGCTTATTTTGCTGTCAAAGAAGGCAAAATGTCAACAAATAAAGCTTCAAAAGTATTTAATGTACCTAGAACAACCCTACAGGGTAGACTATATGGCAAAGTTGATATAGAGACAATCAAATCAGGTCCTCAGTCTGTGTTTAACCAGGGGCAAGAAGCACTTCTAGTTGGTCATTTGAAGACAATGGATGACGTGGGTTATGGCTATAGCCGCCAGGAAACTTTAAATTTAGCATCTGACTATGCTGTTCATTTAGGCCTTAGAGATAAAGATCACCCACTCACTGATAGATGGTTGTATAAGTTTTTAAGCAGGTGGCCTGAAATTGGTGTCAAGAAGCCATGTAGTTTAGAAATTGCAAGGGCAAAGTTTGCCACAAGGGGGGCTGTAGATGCATATTTTGAGGAACTTGGTCTTGTCCTTTCAAAGTACAACCTTCTTAACAAACCTCATAGGATTTATAACATTGATGAAAAAGGTCTTAGCACAGAACATAAGCCACCTAAAGTGATTGGGGGAAAATTTTCAAAATCTCAAGCTGTAACATCTGGCAGAGGCAAAACGGTTACTTTGATAGGCTGTGCTAATGGTGTTGGCCAAGTAATACCCCCCTACTTTGTTTTCCCTGGAGCCAGGATGCTTGATTCCTTGCTGGATGGAGCAACTGCTGGGGCAGATGGTGATGTTTCTGAGTCTGGATGGTCTAACTCCCAAATATTTTGCAATTACATTCAGGAGCATCTTATCAAGTTTTTGCCTCCAAGAGATGATGATGATATTCTTTTACTCTATGATGGACACATAACCAAACCGATTATTGAGTGGGCCAAATCTCATCATATTCACTTGTTTGTGTTACCACCACATTGTAGCCATCTTCTCCAACCACTAGATGTTAGCTGATTTGGTCCATTTGAGATTGCATGGAATTCTGCATGTCACAGTTTTATTCGTGAATCTGGTGGAAATGTAATTACACGATATGAATTCTGCAAAATAGCCTGCAAAGTGTATGCCAGCATTTTAAATCCTGGAAACATCCAGTCTGCATTTAGGAAAAGTGGAATTTATCCCTTTGACAAGTCTGTTATTGAAGATGCCAAAGTTGCTCCAGTCACATCTTTTGATAGGGATTCTATATCTGCCACTGATGCCCCTGATCCTACATCACATTCACCATTAAATGAAACATCTAAGTCTGCCGAGTCATTCTTATTGAAACGTGGGGGGAAAATTCTGCAAAAAGAGAGCAAAAATAAGAAATACTTTGAGTAAAATAGTTGGTGGTAAATGCATCACAGAAAATGAAGTATTTGACAAAATTATTGATCATGACACAAAACAAAGCTCAAAGAACTGACAAACAAAAACAAAAAA
>NW_026857076.1:0-52232 GCF_026571515.1 Ruditapes philippinarum | reverse complement strand
TTTTCTTCAGGCGAACGGGTACCTAATTAACAAGTGGGGAAAATTCTTTGATTTTGATGATTTCAATCATGATGGAATTCTTTCATTTGAAGACCCCAAAGCATTTCTGTAAGTGAACATGTATTACTGAAACTTAATTAGAATATTAGTATGGACAATCTAGAATCAATTAATTACTCTAGCTCTCACAAAAACCGATGAATACATAACTTGAGACAAGGGCTCTGTCACTTTAAAAGATTTATTAAGCATATGGAATAGAATATTGCAAAATACCGGTGGTCATGATTTATCTCGTATTCACAATTTCAAATTTTATGAATTGAAGATTTCAAAATACATAATGCTCGAATCTAACTTAATGAATTGAAAAAAATAACTTAGTTTAAAGGAATTTCTCGATTTCAACTAGTAATTAAAGGCAATTTAGTCACCACGTCTGATCGATTCATAACATCATTAACATCATCTTGCAGGGAACATTATAAAGCTCGTGATGATCTGACTGATAAGCAAAAAAACAAGATCATAAAAGAAATGGATAGACTATGGAAGGTCTTCTATTTCACAAACAAGAAAGAACTCTCCAAAGATGACTTTATAAACATGATGAAACAAAGGTATGAATCCAACATAACTGCATGTATTGAGCTGGTGCGTGCGTTTTCAACGGATTGGTGCAAATTGTTAGACTTGGATGAAGACACATTTCTTTCAAAAAATGAATTCATTATGGACTTTGTTGCTGGAACGCACAACAATACCCAAATAGACGAGCAATTTTTCTACATGTATAATCCCGTTAATGATCGTTTTCCCGTTGACGATCTCATCGAGTCTTGTGTTATCTTTGCAACTGAACCCGACAGCTCAAAACCGGACATTTTCTTAAATGGAATACTTATCGGAGTTTGAATAATAATTGTTTTGAAAACATTTGATGAAATTTGGTTTTGAAAAGAAAGAGTTAATAAATGTGTTTTTTTTCGCATATCAATATATCGGCTAATCTTATTATATAAAAAATCATTAAATATGTAAATTAGATTCAAACTCTTTGTTGAGTCCTTTATCTTAGAAAGAAGGGAAGATATTTTAGTGGTATAAAATGACCGACATGCAATATCTCGTCAAATGATCAGACTTTCGTTTTGTTTGGTGCCTTCTGGGTGCCCTACTTGGGTGTGTCCGGAGGCGGCGTCCTGTGAACGTTGCTTTTGCCTTGTTGATCTTTATTATTATTTTTTGTTGAAACAAAACACTTAATGGCGCAAATGCCACAATGATATTACATAAACATATTATAATTTTCTCGAAACGAACATAAAACGTAAACCATTTGTTACATTCCGTGATAAAATGGTGGAATTGTTTTCATACGTAATAATCTGATAAGCACGTTTATTTTTGTCCCTGTGCCAAATCATATAAGAAAACTTAAGTCTTGGTTTTGAGTAGTTAAAAGCCTAAAAGGCTTATTCTGAGAAATAAAATCATCATTAATTTAGGACTTCGTTTCACCTTAATATGATTATAAAAAGCATAATAATGTGAAATTGAGTCATGCTTACACTTGGTTTTAGTACTAAGCGCTGACAAGGATATCATTTCTCTTAATAAAGTTTTTTCTAATCGTAATTAGGAGTAATATAATGTTATTTAGACTGTATGTGTTCTAATTCAAAATTCTTCAAGTCATAATTTAACCTCCTTATTAGTAGATAGAGTGTCCAATAAATGTTGTTGTTTTTTCTCTCCTAAAATCGTGTTTAATATAAAATCATTATTAGACTTTCATTTTATGCTTTGGCATTCCTTATGTATTAGGAGAACATATAACAGTCCTAATTTGGTTTGGTTTATAAAGTTATAACTATGGCAATTGAAATTATAACAGACATAAACGCTTTTTACTTCTAAGTCCAACTGTTCATTAAGGATTTTTTTGTTGAATTATGTAAATTGAACAAATTTGTTCGATAAGTTAATTAATATATTTTCATTCAGGCATCACTTATCATAGTGACTAGGTTATAAGTGTCTATACAGGTATTGGTCAGGAGAAAGAAATGTCAACTGTTTAACCTGATGGTTCCGTTAAACTCGTCTCCTTATAAATTACAAATAAACTTTTGGACTTTTCTTGGACTGGTCATTCGAGACCTTTTGTTGCCTTTTTTCTAAAATTCCCAATATATGTCAAATTTAACGGTAACTTTACCATCATAAACACACATCTTAGAATTTAACCGGTCTTCGACTGAAGTAAAAAGCTATTATTATAGAGGAACTTCTTGTATAAAAACGATTGCAATTTTCACTTCTGAAATAAAACAAAGGTGTATTTGAATCGAATCATACCAATAATAAGGCATTATCATATTTTGAATTAATTAGATATTATTTTAAGTAAATCCTTTATAACCCAACGTCATAGTCACACACACTGTCATTAAAATATCAAACCAGATACATGTATATGAAAAGTGAATCCATAAGGACCTTTCTAAATTTATCTACGCCAGAAAAAGCAAATACAAAAACAATTTTTTGCAATCAACATTGCGTAAAAAAATAAAATTAAATCACGTTTACAACCGCTTTTGTTTGTTTGTTTGGATTTTTACGGTACGTCAACACATAACTGGCCATAACGTGCCGAATGCTAAAATAGGCTTAAACTGTTATGTGAAACTTTGTAAATGACAATGAAAATGAGCCAATTAGTTCCTTGAATACAAGTTTATCTCTTACAAATAATCAATGATGTTTTTTTTAAAAAATTGTATTAAAGAGATCTTTGAGTAAATGTACATAATAAAATTTATAACGGGCCTGTGGAAAATCATGACATTCAAGAAGAAAATGTTTGACAGTAAATTTTCATTACAAGCTACACAGAAAGGGGCATTGTCATTCGTGAGGAGATACGTGTGGTTATTTATTTTTTTTTTTTGACTGAACCGACTAAAGGACAATATGATAATACAATATGATACACGTATATAAAAACAAAGTGTACATTCAAAGTTACATATTGTCATTTTCAGCATCATATTTAATATTTTTAAGTCGAAAAAGAAAACTATGTTATAAACAATAAATTCTATTTCAGTACCTTACATTTAAGATGACGCATTTATTTCCAGAGAAATATGTTTCGTAAATGAACTATTGCTTTAACATGAAACGGATCTTCTGCATAACATGTTGCTTATACATGTACATGTATAACATATTTTGCAAAAAAAAAACGTTGTGTTATTTGCATTATGCATCTAACATCTGTTTCATTTACACAAGAAATACATTGCGACAAGAACATTTAAACAAAACGCGACATATTTGATCAATAAAGATCGGGAATGCTTCAAATTTATTTTGATTACAGCAGATGTGTTTGTAGTTAACGCCACATTGACATGTTACTGGTCATACCGCGCCGACAGTATAACTATGACAATAAGAATGCAGGAAAATGCGGTGTCAAGGTACACATTATACCATTAGATGTTGTCGTAGAAATTAGTTTTATATTGACAGAAGCACGTGTAAGATACCTTTTGATATATGAAACCCGTTTTGAATTCGGCAAAATTGAGATTTTCACATCATTTATTTTTTGGCTCATTGAGCTCTAAATCGATATATTTCCTATTCAACAAATCCGTAACTCACTTGTTTACACCAAACTTTAATTCTGTCCAATCACACATTCCGAGTTTGTACCACGTGATAATGACACAATCTGTAATGGCTGCTAATACTATCACAACCAAATATTTCAAGATCCTTTAGTGATTTATTTCATGATGACTATAGTACATTACATGACTGTCAATTAGTTTCTATAGATATAGTAAACGCATTGAATAGGTACATATGTATTCGGATGGTCACCATATCGGACAACCTCGATTTATTGATATATTCTAAAAATTAAAGTAGACTTTTAATTAATAAAAAGGGCATCGAATTCTTATTAAGCAACGAACATGTTTGCTTCTCTAAAGCTTCTTATTTTTAAGTTTTGTACTTTTTGAAACGGTGCGTGTTATATAGCTGAACCTTTTGTTGTTTTATTTGAATTTTGGGGAGTTATAGTTTTTATATATTTTTGTATGAAAGACAAAATACCACTAGGTTTACGTTTAGCTACTATAACGACAAATTATTTTAGATTCATCTCTGTTTTCTACACTCTAAACAAATTATTGGTACATTATAAGAACATAGGTTTGCCATTTCGAGATACCTTAAGACACATATCATATTTGATTGAAATATTTAATAAGTCTTAAACCCTATTTTAGCAAAATGTTTTACTTGTTTGATTTTTGTGTTAATTTTCAGTTAAGATGTTAATTATACATGTATATAGCCTTAGTAGTAAGTAGAACCTTTAGAATTATCATAACTAATATGTGTTGGAACTGCCCAGACCTCTCAATCCCAAGTGTATCTATGAAGTATTCATGGATTTTCTTGGGGGACATTCCTTTCTTACAGAGGTACTTAATGACGGCTTTGATTTCAACTTTCTCCAATTGGTCTAAATGACACACCCCTCTATTTATCAAAGTGTGTTTTGTTTTGTGGTTTGGTGCCTCCTGGGTGACCTGCTTGGTTGTGTCGGGGGGTTGCATGAATCCTTTGCACGTGGCTATTGCCTTGTTGATCATCATTCTTGTTTTTTATGTTACTTAAACTTTGTACAGCCGCGTGTACCTCGGTCAGTAGTCTTCAATAAGATATCGGTATGGACGTATCGTGTGTAAATGTCAGTGTAGTGGCTAGAAGTATATCGGGCCGAGAACGTTTTGATCATACCTCGTACATTATATTTTAGTACCATTATATACAATGATTTATTTTTGTTCTCGATATGTTTTAAGATTTCATTTTACATTGTTAGATACAATCTGAGAACAATCAAACTTGAAGATTCACTTCTGATATTGAAGCACAACTACCGGTTTATAATTTAGATTCTAGTTACACAAATAGCATAGTCATTCATATACAACATGTACAACATATCAATACAAATGAACTTAAGTACATGCTTTTGAAATGTTGAAGTACATATCATTTGATAGATGAAATGTTGTGTTTGAAGTTACAATCATACAATGTTATGTAATATTTTACACACTAAGTTAAGTTTTAATGATAATTTATACTTGAATTGTTGTTGTGTTTCCTGCCTAATATTGCAAGTCAATTTTGCTTCAAATGTTTCACTGCAAACACCATATCTCGCTACAAGGATGTAGAAATGACCTGAATGTCTGTTTGCTTAAACAGTCATTGCAGTTCAATATTTCAAATGCGATTTTCTAAAATAGGCATACGGGTTTGAAGAATTATATCCCCTGCAATTTTCGACACTATACAAAGATTCCTAACAGAGTCATATGAACAAGACAGCAAAAAGAAACCATGAAACAACTATTCAAAAAACCTCCATTAAAACCAGTTTTATTATCTTGGGCAATAAATGTGATATTTCTATACTCGGGTCGACATGCGTAATGAGCCTTTAAACTAAAAAGCAAGAATGTGTTGTTGTAGTACTTGTACGATCAGTATATATAACAGGCAACAATATTGTTTAACAAGTATAAGACGGAGCAACGATTCATGCAAAATATGACGTTTTGGACGGTTCTTTTGTTATATGCTTTGAGTTACAAAGGTAATTTATTGTGATCATAACAGTATAAAATTTATGCTAGTTATCGTTCAGTTCAAAGCCTTGAGGTTTTTACGTCACTTAGGAAGGAGTTTGAATAATTGTATCTTGAATATTTATATGTTTTATTAACTTTAACTCTTTAATTTACTTTATATTGGAGATATTCACATTATTTGTTCCCTTATCATCTTTTTTTATTTATTTATTTATCTGTATTGGTGTTAAATCTCTTTCGATTTAACATAATTATTCTTTACCGTCTGTTTATTAGAGATGACTAAAGTATCATAATATCCGTTTTGTAATATTTGCATCACATTTTAAGGTAATGATAACAATTTTCTTTAACTGAGGCATTATTTTGTATTTTCAATTTCTGTTGAAACTTGTTGTCGTCGTCGTTCAATTAATTTTAGCAAAATGATATATTTTAATTTATAAGAATCTGTAGTATTTTAGGTAATGTTCCACTTCGATATTCACTTTTGTAGCTTGTGTTGTTGCTGTCGAGCAAGAGTCAAGCAAGGTAATTTGAAACAAATATATTATGATTTATACACTGGTATTTTAACTTGTAACACTAAAATATTAAACGGATTTTGAATGGTATTGCTTACGTTAACTGACGCATAATATGTTTAACTTATGCAACTGTAAAGGCATTTTTGCACTTTCAAAAAAGGAGTCAAATGTTTTTATTTAAATCAGACAGATTGGTTGTTTTGTGTGAAAAAGTGTGTGAAAACATGTTGAATTCTTACCTTCACTTCTGTGATACCAATCCCATCAGGAAACCTAGATTCTTTCAGGTGCCTGCTTGTTCCTTAGATTAAGACACGTGAAGTCCTCCTTGACTAGTAAAAAGTGGCCATACGCCATTGTAAGTCTTGTGTGTGTCATAACAACCCGCTAACTAGTGCAATATTTATTTCTTAACTTGTAAAATGACTTGCAACAAAAAATGCAACACAAAAAACAAGGGCAAACATAATTGCTACTAAAATTCATTTCGATGCCATCTTTGTTTGACTTTATACATTTAAAACATTGAAAATTAAAGGCTATCCAATTCAATCATATTCTTCAGGCGAACGATTACCTTATTGAAAAGTGGGGAAAATGGTTTGATTTAGATGATTTCAATTACAATGGAATACTGTCAATGGATGAAACTAAAATGTTTGTGTAAGTGAAAATTGTATTTGTAAAACTTTATTAAAATATCACAATAAACTATGCAGTATGCAGCATGAATAGATTGATTTTATGTTCATAAAGCACAATGTTAAGACTGCATGAGTAATAAAAGACGCATTCATAGATTTACATATGAAATAATGCATACATATGATTTTTTTACTTCATGTTAATGTCATATGTGTTAGCAAATCTTCTTAACACTAAATCAATGTATATATTAAAATATAGTAACTATAGTTTTTACTTTGACTAACCATTAACAATAATGCATCTGCATCAGACTGGACATTAACGATATATTGATAACACAACAATAAAACAGTTGTTAAACATAGCAAAAACAAAAATTTTGGTTAATAGTGTTGACTATACATATACCTAAGTGTTGGTTTGTTGTTCCCCTGGTCGGTTTTTGACTGTGTAGCAGGGTCGTGTCAGGACTTTATTTTGATGATTATTAATGATATGTTTTGTTACAGTGAAAAGTATAAAGCTCGTGGTGATCTGAGCGATATGCAATTGAAAACGATCAAAACAAAGATGGATAGACTGTTTAAGACATTTTATTTTACAAACAAGAAAGAACTCTCCAAAGCCGACTTTATTAACATGATGAAATAAAGATATGAATCCAACACAACTTTAATTGAGATGGTACTTGTGTTTGCAACGAAATGGAGCGATGTGATAGACTTGAATGGAGACAAATTTCTTTAAAAAGATGAATTCATTCTGAACTTTGTTGCTCAGAAGCATAGCAATATCCGAAAGGACGAGCAGTTTTTCTACACGTTTCAGCCAAAAAATGAGCGTATTGCTAATGCCGATATCGCAGCGTATTTTGTTCGTTTTGCAACTGAGCCTGATAGATCAAAACCGGACGTTGTCTTAAATGCAATTAATTCCGGTTTTTAAAAAAATATGTTTTCCTTAAAATATATTGACGAAATTGATTTGAAAAAAAAAGATAAAACATTTAACATTTATTCGAATACCAAAATATAAGCATCCATTTAATAACAAAAGCATAATTTACTTTAGATGTAAACTGTTTATTGATATTCGTACATGTAACAATTAAAAGATATTACTAGAAGGACAAAATAACAATTTAGCAATTCTGAGGGCCCGAATACAACCATCTCATTTCATTATCAAAAGCAAAAGGCGGAAAGAGAGTTAGTATATACAACTCAACTTGTACAATATTTTGTTCGGAATTAGTTTAGAAATAATTAAACAAGAAAAGACGTTTTCTTACCTTAAAATTTGACACACAGAACACGAATCTCTATATTTGTTTTATATAACCGAAAATTGTAACATTCGCGATACAAACCGGACATATTTGTAATATAATATATATTTGACTTCATCATGCTATAATAAATTGGTTGGACTTCTTTCTAACGTAATAGTCCGATTACTACGGAAGCGTTATGTGCCATGTTTGGAATTATAATGGCCTACGTAGAACTTTGTAGCTCATGTAAGGAGTTATTTATGCGAGTAATTGTGTGTTTAAAAAATCTAATTAGGTGAAAATAAAGCCTTAAATACTAGTCAGTTTCATTAATATTAGTTTCAAATGTCTAAAAAAGAATAATGTAAGCTTAATTAGGATATTTTAGTGTTTCACTAGGATTTTGAAAACAAAATAGGGACAAATAAACTTCTTTTCATAACTAACTAGGACTAAGAAAAGCCAAAACAGCAGAGACTATAATGATTAAAACATCGTTACACCTTATCAGATTTGTATAAAAGTGTAACGATTAGTCAAGATTTTATTTCTCTTGATTATGTCTTTCAATCTTAAATGTTTAATACCAGCCACCTGACTGGGGTTTAGGCTTTGTCTCCTAAAGAAGATTTTGTTAAGCAACTACTGGCTTTAAAAGACCTAAGTATAACTCCTTATTAGAAGTCCTAAGAATGGAATTCGTAAGAGTTCTTAGGAGCTTTTATTTCTACTAAATAGGAGCTTTAAAGTCATACTAGGACTTCAATTTTACTTCCTTATTATTCACGTGAATGTTATTATTATGGGCTACAGGATCTTAATTAGTTTTTTCCTAATCACGAGCTAACATTTTTATAAAATCATGGTAAGGCTTTAAGTTCTCCTTATTAGAATTCTAAAACTCACATTAAGAAGTAAGTACTCTTAATTATTCTCTTAATACTCCTTATTCTGAGCTCAAGTTTTAATATAGCACATAACAATTGAAACCAAGCTGACAATTGGCAAAAGCAGCACATGTTAGACCGTTATATTAACGGAATCCCTAACGAACACCCAAAACGACAAAAAATAAAAATGTTGCTTGGTTTGATTGCGACAGTTCATCTCACGGCATCAAAGTTTAAAATAGATGGGGATAACGTTAGTTCTGTTCTAAACAGTGTAAAGGGTTTTAAATGTTCTGTACTTTTTACTGTAATCCCAACAGGAATTGACTTCTCTAAATAAGACCTAAATTGGCTACGAACAGTGCACCCAGTGCTTTCATTTTACATGTACTCAGTCCATGCACATACTGAGTAATGGTAACTTTTCTGCTTCTTAAAGTCACATTCCTGCTAGTCTGCTTATACATGTGTCACTGCTGGTCATGTAGTACCAGTAAACTACTGTGAATTATTGCTGACAGTCTTGCGCAGATATGGATTCATCATTTTGTTTTTAATTATGAATAAACGGATTCCTTGTACGTTTAACCATGTTTGGGGCATTACTTGGACCATGACCAAATATAATAGTAATAAATAATAATAAAAAAGAAACATTTTCTATATAAGCGCTTAATTCGAGAGCGGGTGGCAAATATAAGAAAAGAGAATAAAAAAGAAATAAGGCGAAATCTTTTTAGATAGCTCAACACGTCAGAATAGATATGTTGCAGACTCGAGCTTTGGGGATTCTTATTTTCGAATTATTTTACTGCCATAAATGGTGTGAATGGCAAACGAACCTGAAATATTTTTAATTGTGGCTTTTGGGCTTTCTTCAGGATTTTTATTTCACTCTATTTAACCACCACATCAACGTTATTTGTACCGAGTATTTATAATTCAGATAGGAGTTTGCCATATGACCTATACTGTGCTTCTCCGGCGTAAAACAGAACAAAAAAAATCGAACATAACAAAACGATATATTCGAGAAAGATACAATTAAAATTCAATTTTCGATCAGTATGTTTATTGGGTATGTTCGCCTTTGATCCACATGCATTATGTCTGCAACTGGAATAATAGAGATTATAGATATAATAATTTTGTCATAATCGGATTTCAGTTTAATAAGTTTCATTGATACAAAATATAACCTTATTCGGTTTTTGCTTATCTTCTTCTTTTTTCTTTTAAACACAATAAAAATGTTCTTATCAATTTTGTCCTTTGTATCTCTCCGCAAATGCATCTAGATATACAGGAGGTTGAGTTATAGACACTTTCCTAATAGGCCTTACCTGGCGAGCTGAAGCTTATAAAATATAACATTTAAGTATCAAATATAACATCTCAAGTTACTTTTGTTTATTTGTTCCTATACGTACCGGTATGACATTTGCAACATGTGCATACGTTTAGATGTAAAAATCAGCTGATATAGATAAATGGACGAAATGACATACTTCTATATCCGTTGATGTACGGCTATGTTATTATGAGAATATGCATAATTTTAGATAATGATAATGATATATACTTGGACAGAACAAGTGTGATATTGCTATTTACAAAAAGAAAAAAAAACAATCTTACATGCTCTTTTTAAAGATGTGTTTGCTTTAATAAAAAGTAAACAGTCATACGTAGTCCCCGCCCGTCGGTGGCTCTTGTTTAAAAAGCAAACAATTTGTGAAATAGGAAATTATTCCGCGTTAAGACCAATCATTTGCCATACGACCGGAGTCAATCGCACTTTCCCAAACAAGTTAGTTATGCTACTATGTGTTCTCATTTGAACTAAGCTTTTTTGAATGAAGTACAAACAAGAGCATTAAATGGTGATCAAACAGTTTGGAGGTCGGACAAGAGGAATACTTTAAAATCGAATTATGCAAATGCGCATCCGAATGACATTTATGTTTTAATCAACAAGCTGATCAAGATGAGCATTACTCAGACGAAAGAAGCAGGCGAACTTTTATATTTGTGTATTTTCATCCAATGGTTCAAAACTCTCTCTTTACATAATATATATATATATATATATATATATATATATATATATATATATATATATATATATATATATATATATATATATATATATATATATATATATATATATATATATATATATATCGGACATCTTCCCAATTCTCCAAGTACATCCATATTTGGTGTAGAAATTTTAACACCAAGAACTTTATTTGAATTCTATGTAGAACATCTGTATTATAGTTACCAGCGGTTGTACCTCTCTGTCAAGAATAACAGTTTAGTCTTAACATAGAACTGTATTCTTGAGAAGATTGAATATAGAATGTTTGCAGCTTTAAATGCATGCTCTGATAAAGATTTTATTGCATATATTCAGATAATTTAAATGCGCCTCTGACAGCGCAACTAATCAACGTTTTCGCTAACATGATTCACGAACAATATTGAAAGTATGGGCGAGAGTGGTTCACCTTGCTTTAATCCAAGTGAAACATAAAATAATTAGATAAGTTTGCATGCGTCTTAACACGAGCTGAGACTTTGCAATAAACAGCCTTCAACATACTCAGCATTTTGCTGCTAACACCAATTTGAAATAAATGGTACCACAGTGCATCTCGAATAATCGCATCGAATGCTCTTTCGTAATCGATTAAGGCACAATAAAGCGATTTATTTTGTGAAATCAATTTTTGAGATAAGCTATGCAAAATATATAGACCATCTACTGTGCTCCTGTTACTACAAAATCCAAACAGCGTATCTTTAAAAAAAATAATTCACACCACTTATCTTATTGATTTCTAAAATATAAAGAAAATAGCTTAGCCATGGTACTGATAAGTGAAATTCCTCGATAATTATTGGGATCAATTTTATCCCCAATTTTCTGACTAAAATGCCCTTTGTTAAACGCCCTCACTATATATTTTGTTCAAAACTCGTACTAAAAAGATGACACATGTCTTGGCATTAATGTAAACGATCTATGTCAGGCGCTTAAGTTCGAGACAACAAGGAAATAAATTTACCCATCTCATTTTCATCGAAAGGTTTCTATATTATATCTATATAATCTATATAATATACAGTATCTATATTATCTTTTCCAATATGAGAAAATTCATTGTGAGATAAGTCATTTAACATTGCATGAAATAAAATATCAGCAACAGAAGATTTAGCAAGGAAGATTTCTTAATCAGTCAAATGTATGTACGTGTTTAATTTCATTTGTTGCCAAATGTAGTCTTGTGTTATTACCTATTACTGTGCACAAAACTGCTTATATCCGATCAATACGTAGCTGCAAAATAACCATTGTAGTTGCCCAGAGCATCGATCAATATAGGTTAAACAACTCTGTACTCGAACCAAGATAATTAAGCATCGTATTCAAAAACGCATACTAAATTCATAGAAAAAACCGTGTGGATGTTTGTGTCTGCTTTGTGTCTGCTTATCGAAGGCTCATCATGGAATAAAAGTATTTTATCTATTGAATACATTAACATTTTACCCTTTACTATCACATTGTTGACAAATAAACGGGATGATTAAGTGTAAACAATACATGTATATTAAGCACCTTTAGAACATAAAAATCATTCATATTTATTCATCATAAACGTTGCAAAAATCTTCGCTGTATTTTAAATAATAAGACTGAATGTAAATCATTGCAACAAAATGAAAATATTTATAGTTTCAAGAATAAAGCGTATGTCGCAGGTGACAGGTTTTTGTACAAACACATACGATATATCAATTCAATGAAATTTGACTAACATAAGCAAAATAATGAATTACAAAAATAAAAAGTGAAAAATAGTCCAAATACATAAGTGTTTTTTTCTTCAAATTTAAAACTGAACTGACTTAAAGAAAAAATTGATAATACAATATGAGACACAGATATAAAAACAAAGTGCACATTCAGAGTAGAAATTTGCCATTCCCATTATCATATTGAACATATTTTCAAGTCGCCAAAGAAAACTGGGTTATCAAAAATTAGTTTCATCTGAGTGCAATTTATTTTTTTACTATCCGGCTGCAAGAGTTTTTTAAGTTCTGATCAACTGTCGATCGCATCTGGAGAAAGTGTGATCCCTCGGAAGTTTTAATCACCACAAAATATGAAAATTCTTGAAGTATTGTTGTCATGAACAACTTCACAGTTCATATATCAGTTTGCTAGAATTTACAATGCAATTAATATCATCTTGTTTCCCTTAAATACTTACTAATTTGTTGCCTAATAATTTATCATTACCATGAAGAAAAAGGGTGTTGATACTTAGCCAATAAATACAGTGGGTCTCTTGTACTGTACAACATTGAATAAAATAAGAAAATATATAACGGAAAAGCAATTTCTGGATAAGCAGAGTCATTCGAAAAATATGATGTCAACCGATTTAATAAACCAATTTACTATGAACATACACTACAGTGTATTCACGTATGTCAAATTCTGATGACTGAAATGTGTGTGACGGTTGGGGGTGCGTCGAATAGATAGTTTGCTTCTTTCTTGAAATTTAGCAATAAAAATGAGGAATTGATTTCTAAATAAATATGTGGATGTCTCAGTCATTCGTAAATGAATTATTGTTTTAACAAGAAACAGTTTGCATTGCTGCATAGCATGTAGTCTATATATGTACATGTACGCGTATAGCACGTTACGCATTGTACAGCTGTTTCATATCCACAAGAAAGACATTTCGAATTCAAACAAAACCCGATATATTTGATACATTAAGATGGGAATGCTTCATATTTATTCTGATAACAGCAGATGTGTTTGTTTGTTTGGACTTAACGCCACATTGACACGTTACTGGTCATACCGCGCCGACAGTGTAACTATGAAAAAATGAATACAGGAAAACACGGTGTAGAAGTATACATATTTCCGTTAGATATTGTGGTAGAAAAAACAAACATTTGTTTTAGTTTTATATTGACGGAAACATGTGCAAGACATGAAAATTTGTATTGCATTTCTTTTCACAGCCTTATAAATCGCATGCATAAACAATTCAGATGGCCCATCTTTTTGCACATGCACGAGGACATACAATAACAATTATACAATAATTGTATCCTGCAATATTCAAACTGTAACAAAAAGTATTAAAAAGAACATAGAAACAAGACGGAAAGAAAGAAACAATGAAAAAAAAACCATACCGAAAAGTCTATAATAATACCATTTTAATAACTTAAAGATTGTATATTAGGCAATAAATATGATATTCCTATACTTTGGTTGGCATGCGTTATAAGCCTTTAAACTAAAAGGCAGCTTAAAGGCAAAATTGTTATTTCATGTAGTACTAGTTCGATGAGTATATATAACGGGCAACAATATAGATTAACACGTGTTAGACACATCAACGATTCATGCAGAAGATGATGCTTTGGACGGTTCTTTTGTTATATGCTTTGAGTAACAAAGGTAAGTTATTGTGATCATAACAAAATTAATGCTAGTAATCGTTCAGTTGAGTGCCTTAAGGTTACTACGTCATTTAAAAGGAGTTTGAATAGTTTTATCTTAAACATTTATATGTTTTATTAACGACAACTCTTGTTTACATTAATTTTATTAGTTTACTATATATTAGAGATATTCACAGTATTTTTTCCTTAGCTTTAACATCAATCTTATTTATTTCTCTGTCTTGTTCACTTTTAAATTATGACAATTATTTTTTAACCTTCTGTTTATCAGAGATGAGCGAAGTATCATTATATCACTTTTGTGGTATTTGCAATACATGTATAGGCAATGATAACAATCCTTTTTAACTTTAGCATTATATAACGGAATTTCAATTTCTTAAGATGCTGTAGTATTTTAGTTAATGTTTTACTTCGATTTTTCCTTTTGTAGCTTGTGTTGTTGCTATCGAGCAAGAATCAAGCAAGGTAAATTAAAACAAATATATGCATATATATACACTGGTATTTTAAATTGTAACGCTAACTTATTAACATGATATAGCAACAGGATGGTATTGCTTACTTTAGCTGACGCAAAATATGTTAAACCTATGGCCCTGTAAAGGGATATTGTACTTTCGAAAAGGGATTCAAATGTTTTGATTATGTTGACTTCGAACCCTTACCTTCACTGTTGTGCATGCCATAAAACCTAAAATCCCAGTTCCATATCTATTAGACGGATTTGCACAAAAAAAAAATACAATGATAAAACCTAGGGGCAAACATGAGTTCAACTGAAACTGAATTCGATGTCAACTGTGTTACTATTGATCTCTTTGATACATTGCAAATTATGGACAAATATGAATGCTATTGAATTTGATATCAAATTTGTTACTTATGCTTAAAAATGTAAAATATGCGCTGTCAAATTAATTCATTTTCTTCAGGCGAATGATTTCCTTATTGAAAAGTGGGGTAAATGGTTTTATTTAGATGATTTCAATCAGGATGGAATACTGTCATTGGATGACATTAAAATGTTTGCGTAAGTGAAAAATACTTTTAAAAATTTTATTAGAGTATCAAAATAAACTATACAGGATCAATAGATTAATGTATTGTTTATAAAGAATAAAGCCTTATGTCAATACCACTTGAGTAATAATATAGACAAAGACTCGGTCTCACGGAGAGTTTTACAAAGCATATGAAATAATATATACAAACATACGAATTTCTTTTTATTTCATGTTAGCGTCATATTGATACATTTGAATACTTGTCAGCAAAAATTCTTTACACTAAATTAATGTCGATATTAAAATAAGGTTAATGTTTAGTATCTAACAACTATATATTCGTTTCCAAAACACTAATAAGTATCCTTTATATTTGATTCTTGCCCTGCTTGGTGCTTGAATGTGTAGCAGGGGCATATCAGGACTTTGTTTTGATGATTTTTCATCATATTGGTGTTTTTATTACAGTGAAAATTATAAAGCTCGTAATGAGCTGAGCGATAAGCAATTGAAAACGATCAAGCAAAAGATGGATAGACTGTGGAAGACATTTTATTTTACAAACAAGAAAGAAATCTCCAAAGACGACTTTATAAACATGATGAAACAAAGGTATGAATCCAACACAGCTGCTTTTATTGAGATGGTGCTTGTGTTTTCAACAATTTGGTGCGAAGTGATAGACTTGAATGGAGACAAATTTCTTTCAAAAGATGAATTCATTCTGAACTTTGTTGCTCAAACGCATAACAATATCCGAAAAGACGAGCAGTTTTTCTACACGTTTCAGCCAATAAATGAACGTGTTCCAAATGAAGATATCATAGCATATTTTGTTCGCTTTGGAACTGAGTCCAATAGGTCAAAATCGGACGTTGTCTTAAATGCAGTTGATTCCGGTGTTTAACTAACGATTTTTTCTTTACATATTTCTTGTAATTAATTTGAAATGTGATAATAAATCATTTATTCGCATATCAATATATAAGCGTCCATCTATTTACGAAAACATTATTCATTTTAGTTGTAAAATGTTTATTAAATATTTATAATAATAAACAGATGTTCCTGTTGGTACAAAATAACTGATAGCAATATCGTGTATAGTGACCAAAAACGAAAAAAAATCATAATGGCCCCAATGCAACCATTTTATTCCACTATCACAGCAAAAAGCGGACATAATGTCAGTGCATAAACCTTCAATATTTATATTTTTTTATCATTATAGTTTAGTAATAATAAAACAAGAAAATATGTTTCTTAAACTTTTTAAATTTGTTAAACTGACACGAAAACAGACACAAACACGAACTTTTTTATTGATGTTACCAAAAATTATAACATTCGCGATACAAACAGGACATATTTGTAACATACCTTAGACTGCATCATGTTGCTGTAAATCGGTTGGACTTCTTTCTAACGTAATAGTCCGGTTCTTGTGCCAAGTTTTGAGTTACAATGGCCTAAATTGGACTTTGTAACCCCTGTAAGGAGTTATTTATGCAAGCATCTGTGAGTTTTAAAAGACTAATAAGGAGAAAAGAACGTGTCACTCACTTTGAGTATGAGTTTCAAAGTCTAAGAACGAGTAAACGAGAAATAGAAGCACTATTGGTTTTTTTTTATTTAAAAAAATCTCCTAAATTAAAAAAAAATAAAATCCGAATTAAAACTCCATACGTCCTTATATTGAGTATGAAAAGCCAAATGAATGGAACAAATCATAATTAAGGCATTTGGTTATTCAATGAAGGTAATAATCGGAGGCCGAAATTAACCATACAGATTTAAATGCATGGTGCAATGGTATATGTACTGATGAACTCTCATTCAAAGAACTATTTGTACGGGATAACATGCTCGTTGTATGGGATAACATGCTCGAATATTGCTTGTTAGATAAATAACCGTATCAATATATTTTCATCTCACATTTACTACGACACAAATATTAAATATGTTGATCAGGAAAGGTGCCTGCCATTTCTTGGTTTGGATGTCTTTTCTACAATATTTTTTGTACATAGCTTTTGTTTACTAGTATTCGTTGGTTATTTTCCCGCCTGTCCAGATGGCCATCTGAGAACGTGTTCACGTCCTGTTAAGAATGTTCAAGAGGGACCTCAATGTAAGTAAATCTGTAATGGTCAATTTAAAATTATAAACACAAAATATGAGAATCACACTGGCGATGACTTGAAGTAGCAAACTGTTATTAGGAACTTGTTATAAATTCACGATCACATGTTAAACTTCTTAATGTTCTATGATAAATTTTGCAGCAGTCGATTGCAGGATAAAGATAATTTAACCAAGCGAACAATTAGCATTGCAAATACGTTAATAAGATGGTGACATGGTGACATCAATTATCAAGTTCCATATCAATGTAAGAGCCTTGGAAATATATTTTCTTTTGATGAAAAAACGCCGAAACTATTGTGAATGGAAAACAGTTGAAAGACTTTCTGTTTATTTCAGTCACTGTTATAAGTGAGGTTACATAGATGTTATAATGTTGTTACTTTGTTGTTACACAAGTGTTTTTTAGTTACGAGAATTGTGGGTGGAATGAGAATTTCATACACAATGAAATGCAATTAAAAAACTACGAAAGACCGGTGATGACATTTCACGTTCACGAATTCATGATTTCAAGATTTTATTTCATTATTTTTAGAGTGAAATGTTGAATTTCTTAATCGTGAATTCGTGAATTCATGAATTCGCGATTTCATAATTTCACGATTTCTCTTAAAAACCTGAATAAATGAAAAAATGAAATCGTGAAATAATGAAATCGTGAATTCATGAATTCACGAATTCACAATTTCATTTCTTAAGTGAATGAAAAAAGAAATCGTGTAATTATGAAATCGCGAATTCATGAATTCACGATTTCATTTTATAAAGTGAAATTTCATAATTTCACGATTTCTCTTAAAAACCTGAATAAATGAAATAATGAAATCGTGAATTCATGAATTCACGAATTCACAATTTCATCTCTTAAGTGAATGAAAAAAGAAATCGTGAAATTATGAAATCGCGAATTCATGAATTCACGATTTCATTATTTCATTTATTCAGGGTTTTTAAGAGAAATCGTGAAATAATGAAATCGCGAATTCATGAACTCACGATTTAATTATTTCACGAATTTACTATAAAAAATGAAATCGTGAATTCGTGAATTCATGATTTCACGATTTCATTTATTAAGTTTTTTTTAAGAAAAGGGGAAATAATGAATTTTACGTTTAAAAATTAAATTTTTTACACTTAAAAGTAATAAAATTTTAAAATTTTGAAACATGTTTTTGTAGGGAAATTTTAAGGTTTTCGTAAAAAAACTATCTAAAATTGTTTCAAATTTTAGGATGTTACAAGTTTACACCCAAAGCTCTTAAAAAAGGCCCAGAAGTCAGAAAAATTGGGTCACATAGATGCAACAAGGTTCTTACATAGTAAATGTAGTTAAAACGTCATTAGAAATATTACGAAGATTGGGAGTAGAATGAAAATTCTAAAAAAAATGTATTGTTACAATTGTTGTAGCAGACGCCCTCAAATGATCAGAAATTGAAAATAATTTCACATAGATGTTACAATGTTGCTTTGTAGAACATTGTAAAAATTATGCTAGCACTGGGAATGAAACACAATTTCACACATAATTGTAAATAATCTTGCAGATATTAAAATTATTACAGCAAAACCACAAAATATCCATAGTATGTAAAGTATAATAATTGTTACAGCGTTTTGACTTCCGTTACGCAGTTAAGAGTCCCTTTGAAATAGATGTTTCAAACTAACTTATTATCTAAATTTAAATAAAACCGCTAGACCAATATTTTGACAATAACCATTAACATTGTTCATTCTTACAAAAATAGAGATTTAATGTTTTACACTATTCTATAATTATTATAATAGAACTTTTCTTATTTTATTGTTTTTTTTTTAATATATTTTCTAACAATGCTTCATTAAAAAAAACCCAAAAAAAAACCAAAAGAAACCAAAATCCAAATTGAAATTAACTTTCAATTTTTTCGAATGTCAAAAATATTTAAAATTAAAAAGTGAAGGGGGGGTGGGGGGTAAAGTTCTTTTGATTTTTTCCTCCCCGTAAATACATATGACGCAAAATTCCAAAAAAAAATTTTCAATGATTAGTCTTTTGTAAATAAATTATTAATGTAACATGAACATGTTGGCATTGCTGCCACATAAATGACCATAAACGTTGATTTCTTTGAAGTATGTATAATCCATCTGTTTTATATACACAAGCAGTACATTGTGATAAAAGAAAATTTAAACACAAGATAATGGATCATTTAAAGACGTTCAAATGTAAATGAAGTAGATGTTTTATTTGTTTGTTAAGGTTTAATGCACTTACTCATTATCCCTCATGTACAGACTTAATCAAGCCGAGTCTGCAATTTTCATGTAATTGTGCTGTGATTAATGCTTCCGAGGGGTACTTCACAACAGCAGGTGTAAAGTGCCCTGTGGCAGCTGTAAATAGTTACCCCGTACTTCACTTAAGTGTTGTTATATTTTTCAGGTCCTTCGAGATCATTGATGCCAGCAGTATTAAGTGTATAATATTGAGTACCGCTCAAGCCGGTGCTAGGGGGCGTGAGGGATGTTGCACTTGTTCATTATCCCTTATGTAATGACTCAATCAAACCGAGTCTGCAATTTTCATGAAATTTTGTAAAAGTGATCCCTCGGAAGCATTACCATCAGCAACAATACTTGTAAATGGCAGACTCGGTTTGATTGAGTCTGTACATAAGGGATACTAAAAAAGCGTCATCCCTCATATCCCTTGGCATCGGCTTAAGCGATAGTCTCAGAGCGGTACTCAATTTCTAACACTTTAAGTGATGGAATAAATGATCCAGAAGGACCAGAAAAAATAAAACAGCGTCTCTCTTTTCAAAATTATATATATATATATATCAAAAAATAAAAAAATAAAGATTCTTCTGTCTTTCCAGTGTACATGTCGACATATTAGATCTTTTAATTTCAAAGCATATCAGAGATTCTGTTTTTGTAATTAATGTGAACAAGACAGAATAAGAATCAATTACATGGCAGATTGAAATGACCCCTAAGCGCCAATATTGTCATCACTGTACCTTGTGAAATAAAGATGTTATTTTCTAATAATATAACTTGAAAAATAATAGGTTTTTAAATTTAAATTGAAATTTTGTTTTTGTAGAACCTTTTTTTCAGTATAAAACAAAAAACTCTCTGTTTAAAAGGAAAAAAACAAAGAAAAAAGGGTTCTTTTGAGAAGTTTGTATTGGACATTTACATTTTTTTTTGCTTTAAAAAGTCTAAATTGGTAAGTTATTGGAAAAAAAGTCAAAATCGTGCAATTAAGTTTTTAAAAATTTAAAATGTGTAATTCAAAAGGGTTTAAAAATATTCTGAATTTAAATTCATGTGAAAAGGTTGAA
The DNA here is from genome assembly GCF_026571515.1 of Ruditapes philippinarum. NCBI lineage: Eukaryota > Metazoa > Mollusca > Bivalvia > Venerida > Veneridae > Ruditapes > Ruditapes philippinarum. The sequence continues at coordinate 31,185 of NW_026857076.1, read as the reverse complement.
AATTAAAAAATTACCTATGTTTACCTTTTAAACATTTGAAAAAATTTGGGGAAAAATTTTTCCAACGATTTTTTAATACTATTTAACTTTAGTATTATTCTCTTTTTCTGTCTCTGTTTTGAAAACTATTATGTTAGCATGAGGATTCATCGGCTTTCATTGCTTTTAGAAAAACACAGATCATAGTCATTTCACAGCATATTTTACAATATAGTTTATTTACTTGTACTTAAATAAAATTATCATATCGCGGCTTAAAGAATCGGGATTCAACAAAAAATACATGTATTGAACAATACAGAAAAATGACATCGATGAAAAATGTGAGAAATATTAGTTTTACGCCAATAACTTAGTTTTAAAAATGGCGACGTGGTGGTCTAAGTGGTTAAAAGCATCGGAACTAATAATCTAAGGACTGCTAACAGCGTGGGTTCAAACCCTGGTCGGACGCAAGCCGTTGTTTCCTTCAGCAGGAAATCTTTACATGTGTTGCTTAGAACGGGTTGGTTCCAGGATTCGTGTTTCAATAAGCTTATAGATTTCAACAAATCGAATCAAATTTGTATAAACTAAATAGATTGCGAAGGAGTCTGTCAGTAATATATTAGAAAACTTGATAGAGAAACTTGGTATTGTAAGAAAGAAAAAGACTGTAGTTTTTAGGATGGTTTCAAATTCTACCAGTATCTTAGTTCAGTCAACGGAAATGGATTGGGAAGCGTGCACTGGCAATTGAAATATCGACATGTTTGAACATATGTAGTAATGAGATGCTGTAGTTTATTAAGATAATATTTACTTCGATATTTTTCGTTTTCGTAGCGTGTTGTTGTTGCGTCGAGCAAGAATCAAGAAAGGTAAATAGAAAGAAAGATATAATTATCTTAACATTATCAGTTTCACAGCAGCTTGAAAGAAATAAATTATAGACTGGTAAATCATTATATAAAAAACCTTGTTGCAACAAAATATTAACCTGATAAAGCAACGAGATGGTATATCTTTCCGTTAACGAACGGGTGCATAATATTTTTAAAACCCCTGGGGTTTTTTAAATAAATGAAAGGTGAAAATGTAAAAAGGGTTTTGAAAAAACATTTTTGTTTTTTAAAAAAACTAAATTTTTTTTTCCTTTTTTTTGAAAAAAATTTAAGGCCGGGCCCTTTCTATTTTTCCATGTGAAAAACCTAAAAAGGGCTTGTTGCAAAGCTTTGGGGGTTTTTCTTTTTAGGTGGTCCCGGAAACACAGGAGGTTTTTTTTTCACCCTGAATGTCACTTTTTCAAAAAAAACCTAAGAAAAAACAGTACAAAATTGTTTCTTAATGAAAAAAAAAACAGGAAAAATAAGGGAAAACCCGGGCCCTTTAAAACCCTTTTAATCCCTTTTAAATTTAAATTCGATGTCAAGTTTGTTACAAAAAGTTTAAAAAAATTTTAAATTTATGGGGTTTGTCAAAAAAAATTTTTTAATCTTCGGGCAAAACATTCCTTACTGAAAAAGTGGGGAAAGGGGTTTTTGATTGTGATGATTTTCAATCCCCGATGGAATCCCTTTCAAGGGGAAGATCCTAAGATATTTGGTAATTTATGGGCTTTATTTTAAATTTTTTAAAGGCGTTTCATAAGGCCTAATAACGGGGGAAAGCATTTTAAAAAGAAACAAGTACCCGGTCTCTTTAATAATTGTTTAAAAATATAAATATTGAAAAACTTTCCTTTTTTCCCTTTTAAATTTATTTAAAGAATCACATTTATTTTTTTCTACACAAATTTTAATTTAAAAGGGACCCTAAAATTATTAAAACCCCCTTTTATTGTCTAAAAACAAAAAAATTAAAAACCAATTTTTGCTGGGTCCCCTTCCTTTTCCCCCAAAATGTGTGGCACGGAAATGTCCAATTTAAATTATTTTTTCTAAATTTTGTTTCTTCCAGGGAACGTTATAAAGCTCGTGAAGATCTGAGCGATAAGCAATTGAAGACGATTATTGACAAAATGGATAGACTATGGAACGCATTTTTCTTCACAAACAGGACAGAAATGTCCAAAGATGACTTTATAAAGATGATGAAACAAAGATATGAATCCAACACGACTGCATTTAATGTGATGGTGCGTGCGTTTTTATCGGATTGGTGCGAAGTAATAGACTTAAATGGAGACACATTCCTTTCAGAAGAAGAATTCCTTTTGAACTTTGCTGCTGAGAAGCATACTAATATCCCACAAAATAAGCAGCTTTTCTACACGATGAAACCTATTAATGGGCGTGTTCCAAATGTCGATATCATAGCATTTTATTTTCGCTTTGCAACTGAGCCGGATATGTCAAAACAGGACATAATTGTAGATGCAATAAATTCTGGTGTTTGAAATATATTTAGTTGCTTGAAATATTCGATGAGACTGATTTGAAAAAGTGATAATAAATCGTTTATTCTCACACCAGTATATGAGCGTCTTTAATATTGCGCGAAAAATATCATAAAAAAAACATTTCTATTTTAGGCTGTTATAAAGCGCCGACTTGTAATAAAAAAAGAAGTGCTAACATAATTTACAAATAAAAATAGCAAATGGCAACAAAAACATCAATAAAAATAAACAAAGATAAAAAGAAAATAATATAAATAAAATATCAAAAGAAAATAAACACAATGAATAAACATAAATGCACACTCATTCAAATATTCCCAGTATACCTCACTGCTTTGAATCTTACTGTGGTCAATATATATGTTTGACTTTAACCATGACTTTACATACCATTTTTTCCATCGTGATAAAGCCTTGCTGCAGTCACAGTTTTTTTCTTTCCTTTCTACAATCTTGGCGTTTAATTTTTTTTTCAGACACTGTCCTTATCTGGAGTAAAAAAGTAGCGTGCTTTGTTGTGAACATTTCAATAATAATTTATTACTTTTTAAATTCAATAGTCGTGCATTGTTATTATTTTTAGATACATTGCGTCATTAAAAAACATGTAATCAATCTATAAGTAATCAAGTTTGTACTGTAACATGAAAAAGTTGACATTGCTGCATAGAATGTTGCATTTACAAATTATACCATAAACGTTGATCTCATCAAATTATTCAATTTCCATCTGTTTCATTTACACAAGAAATACATTGCGACAAAACAAATTTTAATCACAAAATATTGTATAATTGAAATACCAATAAAACTGAATTTCAAATGTGAATGAAGTAAATATGTTTCTTTGTTTAGGCTGAACGCCGCATGTGCAATAAAACTTGACATATCGCCACAAACAAGGCAATTATGATATTTTGAAAGCAATAGTATATAAATAACACATGGGTTTGTGGGTAACAGTAATGATATCATCCCGAGGAAAATACTGTTACCCGAGGCGTAGCCGAGGGTAACAGTATTATTACGAGGGATGATATTTTTACTGTTAACCACAATCTAATGTGTTATTTATTTTATTACCCCGAACAAATACTGTGATGATCTGAATTTTTAAACAAAATTGTCAACTAAATCTAACTGTAACAAAAATAAACCAAGAGTAGCAATAACTAAACTGTCCTTACCTTGCAAGCTGTAGGCCTACTGTACTTGAGAAGCTGTTTTTCTTTTATTCTTTAAGCAAGTGATGATATCTACCAGTCATAAACATAAAATAAGCTGTGTTTTATTCAGAAAATAAAACACTAACCCATTTATAAGGTTATGATCTGTGAAATCTGATCCTTCTGTATCCAGAATTTCTTCGCATGTTTTTTTTACATTTAGTGCATTTACAAATCAACGATGATATCCTACAGATGTCTGTCCGTAACGTTTCACAGGTTAAAATTGTTAAATAATCCTTTGTTGCATGCTTTAATCGTCTGTATGTTCCAGTTTGACACAAAATTATTCACATTACAATAACTTCCGTTGAAAACAGATGTTTACTTTTTGACTATTCAATAAAAAGATATTTTATACACGAAAAAAAAACTCTAGGGTGCAAAGAACTAAATATTATTAGAGTCATAGTTACTTTGGTGATGCCATAGGCCCTATCATCGAAAATAAGAATGAATCGAGATAAAAATGGCGGCCATTTTATTTCATTTTTTGTTAAAATAGACCACGTGACCAGATTTTATACTTTTAAAAAATACTGTTACCTATGTAACAGTAAAAAATTCTTAGTCACATGGTACACTTGCATTAACAGTAAGAATAACTCCCAGAGGCCTATGGGAAATTAACATTATGAAAAAAGTGAGAGGTAATAAAACGAGATATCAAAGTATACATTATCACATTATCTATTTCCGTAAAATAGCTATTATTTCCGCTTTATATTGCAGCAAACATCACGTATTAAATACCTTTTGATATATTAGTATCTGCATAATAGTAATCCCTCTGAAATATAAAAATTGCAGACTCGGTTTAATTGAGTCTGTACATGAGGGCTAATAAAAAAGCGTAACATCTAGCATGTCCCTTAGCATCGGCTTAAGCGTTAGTTTCAGAGCGGTACTCAATTGTTAACACTTAAAAGTGCTGGAATCACTGATTCCGAAGGACCAGAAACATATAACAACAAAACATAGAATATCTTTCCAAAGTTCAATATAAATCACACATGAACAATAAAGATTATTTTTCAATGGTCTCTTTTCCAAAGTGCATGTCGACATATTACATCTTGCAATTTCAAAACCTATCAAATATACTGTTTTTAAAATTAATATGAACACAACAGAATAAGAAACAACTACATTACAGATTGAAATGACCAATACCAAGCCAATATTATTATCACTTTACCTTGTGAATTGAATATGTTATTTTCTAATACTGACAAACATAACTGGTCTTTAAACATAACAAAAACAATTGTACTTGTTGTGTCAGTATATAAAGCGGGGAACAATACTTTATTACAAGAATTAAAAAAGACCAACGAATCATACAGAAGATGTATTGGATGTTTACATTGTTTATTGTTTTGAGTTTCAATGGTAAGTTATTGTGGTAATAACTAGTTAACGTTCAGTTAAGTGCTTAAAATTATCTGTTTCATTCAATTGCGAAGGGATTTTGAATATTTCTGATTTTAATCATGTATTAACGATAACCTTTCGTTTATTTATTTGCTCTCCTTATAGTGGACATATTCATGATTTTTTAACTTATTTTGACTTTATCATCATTCTTAACTTTCTTTCTCTGTATTGAAACTTATCACGTTATAACGATGCTTCATCGGCTTTCAGCGTTTAGGTATACTCACAATTTTTACTTTAATTCAGCATAATTATTGTTTTTATGTTCTGTTTTAGAGACATGTTCATAGTCTTTTCGCAGCATATTTTCGAAAAAAAAATGTTCGGGTTATAACATAAAGGATTATTCTGTCAATGCTAAAAACTATCAGATTCAACCAATGTATTGTACAAAGCAGAAAAAAATGGTATCATTGTTGTGTGATATACATTATTTCAGGATGGAGTCTGTCAGGAATATATTGGAAAATATGCATGAGAAACAGTCAGTATAAAAAAGTACTGTAGTTTTTCAGAATGGTTTAATATCCCATCCGTCTTAGTTAAATCATCAAAAATAGATTGGGAAGTTGAACTGCAATTAATTATGACGTATGAAATAGAACTATGTAGTAATAATATTCTTCCGTATGTTAATTTAGTGAATACACTTTAATTCGATATTTATTTTTAAAGCTTGCGTTGGTGCTGTCAAGCAAGAATCAAACAAGGTAAATAGATACAAATATATATCACAGCTATTAAAAAGGACTAATTTATACACTGGTATTTAAACAATATTGTTACACTAAAATATTGACCTGATAAAGCAATGAGATGGTACTTCTTTTATCAAATAGGTGCAAAGTATGTTAAACAGTGCAGTTTGGATAGTTCATATTTGTATAAAAACACATGCTGACTCGGAACACATACCCTTCCCCTTATTTGATATTATTCCGGTCAGGTATTTGATATTATTCCCGCCAGGGCCGTTTTCCTTCACTTAAGGAAACTACAAAGAGTGTGAGGAAATTTGGCGGTTCAGGTGCCTGCGAGTACATATGAGGTCTTACCAAACTAGTAAAACCTCAATGTCACATTTTGACCTTTGTATTGTTGCAAGGGCTAAACCCTCAATATAACAGTGAAATAATCGTTTCATAATAGGTAAAATGACAGGTTATGTTGGCAAAAAAGGTGGGACGAACTTGAATCCTTTGATATTGAATTCGATGTCAAATTTGTTACTTATGGTTAAAAAATGAATATAATGCGCTGTCAATTTTTTTTCCAGGCGAACGATTACCTTACTGAAAAGTGGAAAAAAATGGTTTGATTTTGATGATTACAATCACGATGGAATACTTTCAATGGCAGATCCTAGAATATTTGAGTAACTATGCAACATCAATAAATTGTTCTAGCGTTCATAGTCTCATAACAAAGCCGAATAAATATAAGAGACAGACTCGGTTTCTCTTAGATTTATACAAAATATTGAAGTAATGGTTACATACGAATTTCTATTTACTTTATGTTAATATCACATTGATTTATCTGAATATAAGTTAGCAAATACTCATTTTACTAAATAATTAGAGATCTACGAAAGCACATAGGGGGGAATTTCGATCTGTTTTGTCTTTTCCTATCGTGTGGCTACGATATATTATAACTTAAACAAAAATGACATATCGTTATATAACAAAAACGAAATATACACAGGAGAAACGAGAACAATATGCTATGTTGTTCTAACGAGATACAACTAAGAAAAATTATATCTTGTTCTCACGAAATATAACTCAGAAAAAACCCAAAACAAAGTGCTATCTATTGGCAACGAGATATAACTAAAAATAATGCTATCTCGTTGTCATGAGATGTAATTAAGGGAAAAAAGTGTTATCCTTGTGGCCACGAGTTAGCCGGCGAATTAGATGAAAACATCTTAGTTTCGGTAACGAGTTAGTAGAACAATAAATCATAGATTAATAGATTGAAATAAATGACACTAACAAATCATAGATTTCGGCGCAAGAATACATACTTGTCAAGATGGCGACCTATTGAAACATTGCATGGTCTCGCGATAGAATAAAAGCTGATTGGCCGACTAACTCGTGTGGACGAGAGATAATTTTTTTTATTTTTTGTATTTTTTTCGGAGTTATATCACGTCGGAACGAGATAGCGATTTTGTCTTTTGTGCGAGTTATATTCTGTGACCACGAGGACTATTTTGCCTCTTGTTTTTCTTAGTTGTATCTCGTGGGAACGAGATAGCAAAAAAAGTGTTTCGCTTATTTTTTTTTATCTCGTGGCCGAGAAATAGGATTCTGTATTTTATTTGCTTATTTGTTTTTTCTGAGTTATATTTCTTGTCCACGTAAAAGGACAGAAAGAATAATTGGAATGTCCCATCTCTGCTTCCGAAGTGATCTGTACGTATCTAACCACTTTATTTTCTCAAACAAAATATAAACAATAATTCTTATAAAACAAATAAACAGTTGCAAAACATAGTAAATAACTAGTAGTTGAGTTTTAATTATACATACATGTTTGGCTCGGTTCCCTGCTTGGTGTCTAAGTATGTATCAGGATTAGGTTGTAGTTGTTTTCTCATTTGTTTTTATTTGTTTGAACATATTCAACCACCTTATTGTCTCAAACAAAATATTAACAATTGCTCGGTACCCTGCTAGTTATCTAAATTGTGGCACGGTAATGTCGAAGTTCATTATTGTTCTCATTTGTTTCTTACAGGGAACGTTATAAAGCTCGTGAAGATCTGAGCGATACACAATTGAAGACGATTATGAAAAAAATGGATAGACTGTGGAAGGACTTTTTCTTCACAAACAAGAAAGAACTCTCTAAAAAAGACTTTGTATCCATGATAAAACAAAGATATGAATCCAACACGACTGCATTTAATGAGATGGTGCGTGCGTTTTTATCAGTATGGTGCGAAGTGATAGACTTAAATGGAGACACATTCCTTTCAGAAGAAGAATTCCTTTTGAACTTTGCTGCTGAGAAGCATACTAATATCCAACAAAATAAGCAGGTTTTCTACTCGATGAAGCCTATCAATGGGCGTGTTCCAAATGACGCTATCATAGCATATTATTTTCGCTATATAACTGATCCTGATAAGGCAAATTTTGACATTATCTTAGATGCAATAAATTCTGGTGTTTAAAATAATATTAGTTCCTTGAAATTTGTAATGAGACTGATAATAAATCGTTTATTCTCACAAAAGTGAATAAGCCTCCTTCTTATTGCGAGAAAAATCACTCCTTATGTAAACTGTTATACGTGCTTGATCTGTAATAAAAGAAGTGCTATCATCAATTACAAATGAAATCAACAAATGAAACAAAATATCAACAATGATAATCGACAAAACCTACGATAAAAAGAATATAATAAAAATATAAGAAGATAAAGTAAATAAACACAATATAGACACGAAAATAAACCGTAACGGTTATACAATTGTTGTGCAGTATATCTCATTCTGTTGGTTCTTACTGTATGGTCAAAATCTATGTTTGACTTTACTGCAATTTTATTTTAACCATGACTTTCCAGACCATTCTCCATCCTAATAATGCATTGCTGCAGTCAAAGTTGTCTTTCTGTCCTTCCTACAATTTTGATCTTTAATCATTGTTTATCAGAAACACCATAAATATTTCTTGAGTAAATGTAATTAAGAGTACGTGGTTGTAAACATATCCATATTAATTTGCTTCTTCTTTGAATTCAATAGTCGAACATTTCAAGGTATATATCTTTATATCAATTTATCATTTTCCAAGTCTTAAATTATTTTTTGAATTAAAACTTCAGATAATTATGTCTATTTTAAAAAAGAAATAATAGAAAACAACTTAATTGATATACGTCAGGAAAACATAGATACAAATTGTGATAATCAGTTTTACGAATGAAACGCGTTCAATGTGAGATTGACAACTTCTCCTATCTATAAAAAGGGGTATTCTGGTGCCTCATATTTCCTTGTCCTTGGTACCAATAATGCAAAGGTAAAAGGCATAAACAGTACGAGGTTCCTCCGAGACCTCATGCACCTGTCAGTAGTTTTACTTTTACCTTTTTATTGCATTTTTGTTTAAATGCTACATTTACGACTGAGAAGACTTAATATTTAATTCAGATTAAGAGCAAAGTAAATAAATTAGTTCACCATTTTACTATTAGTTTGCATACCTCTTTGCTAAACAAACATTAACATAAATACCCATTTTCAGATGGGGCTAGGTATAGATGTACTAAAAGATAAAGTTTACTTTTGGAACTGTTGCCTTAGAAATATGCGAACACAATTGTACTGTAAAGACAGCAAAAAAGGTATGTATTGCCATATTGTGTACATAATTGCTAGCATGCAAACATCAAATGGACTAAACTATGATGTAATTGGCATGTTATTGTTACAATAATCAACTTTTTTTTCCGATGTTATTTTTCCTTACTTTTGTTGTCTGTGATGTAAAAATACCACAAAAATATGAAACACCGGTATACTTAACATTCCAAAAAAATTTTTTGAATGTGTTTGACAAGTATGCGGGTTGAGTTCATTGAACGCCGCCTTACCTTATTGATCTTGTTTATCATATCTACTATCAAATATTCTGATTAGCCCCGGTAATTAAATGGCTATTCGTGTTTTGAAACTTAGCGGTATTGGTAAATCGTGTAAAGTTTGAGCACTTTAATATGAAAGACAATAGTGACATTTACTTTACATAATGATCGTATACGACAAAACCTCTAAACCAAGCACGCTAAATAACACAACACAAAAATACAGTTCACCACGATTCATTTTAATTATATTTGCTACAAAATAAAACATTGGGATTATCAAAATTTCATGTACATATATAATTTTTCTGTACTTATTTTTAATATTCAAATAGATTTATTTTCTTCGGTTTATTTTTAACCTTTTTGTTAGATATCAACTTAAAAAAGATAAATAATAACATACAAAATAACAATCACAAACTAAAACTTAAATTATCAAAAATATATACGATATATATTTCAAGTAACAACTAAATACATTCCACAATTTCTTTCAAACTCAAACTTATATTTTTATTTCTTACTTTAATATTTCATATTAACAATATCGTATCTCAAATAAACATTAAAAGATAAATCCTTAAAATAATTGTTTTGAAATAAACTGTTCCCTATCAAATATTTGTCCGAGAGGTTTTACTGAAGCAACGAAGTATTTTAGCACCAGATATCTAAGATTGCTATATACTATGAAATGCGTTATCCCCTATATCCATCTCTTACAAGGACAACATGCAGATTAACTTTTCAACTCTCAAAATATTTCTTGAAACTCCAAAGATATAAGCAACAGATGTCTGAGATTTCAGTGTACTATTTAATATAATTACCACTTCGATATTAACCGTACGGAGCCAAACCAAATTAAACTTCAAACATTTATTTTTTTTACCACAGTTTTTTACAAAAGTCAAAAGATCTGTGTACCAGTTAGTATTTACGACTTCGTTTCAGCGTCATCAACGGAAGGACCAGACTGAACTTTTTCATGTTTGCATGTAGTCTTTGCTCAATAAGGGCAAATCCGCCCCTGAAAGGCACAAATGCAGCTTTCCCTATCATGTATGGAGCCGGACATGTCACCAGTCATGCCCTTAAACAGTTAATTTTGAAAAACGAAGTGATGAAAATTTACCTCCATGCATTTTCCACGAGGTTGTAGTCAAAATATGAATTTTGAGCCAAAGGTAAGTCACTTTACGGCGGTCAATGAGAACCTAAATGTACATAAACCTGAGAAAATAATGAAAGGGTAGCACTAAATAAGTCTTTGCCTACTTTGCAGAGCCACTCTCCTCGACATTTCGCAGGACGCAAGCAAATAATCCGCAGTACACATTCTGAACTTTTTGCGCCATCCCAAGTCATCAAATCTTCTGTCGATGCCCTGTGCCTTCTCAGCAACGAGCACGCTCCGCGAGAAAATGAGAAACTGTTTGGTTATATTTATACTAGTGATACATTATCTCTACAGTCAGTAAGATTGGCTAAAATGATTAAACGTTTCGTGATACTGATTCTTACAAAAAATTATACGCGTCTATTGATTGAACCGTGTCTCCTAGAAACTAGTGTGAGTGATATATAAACAATTGCAAAATGTAAACAATTTGGATATAGAGAATACCATGCTAGTGTCTGATATTATTAAATTTATCAGGCAAGGCTAAGAAAAAAAAAGAAGGGCGAGGCTGTGCCGAGCTCTCCTTTTTTTTTCGTGCCGAGCCTGATAAATTTTATAATATTAGACACTTGTTTGGTATTCTATTTATCATGTTTTCAATTTCAATTGTTGTTTGAATTTTTTTATTTTAATTGAAGCAAAACCCTATCCAGAACCTCTCGTGTTCAGACGGCGCGCAATAATATGTGAAATGCCAAATCAAAAAGAAATAGTCCCGAATGTTTTAGTTAATTGTAAGTGACGCGTTCATATTCAAAATTTCTATTCGATTCAAAGTTTATAACTTAAATATTTCCAACCCAGTAGCAGGAAAATATATTCCATTCTTTTTATTTCATTTCGCAAATTTTGCATATTTTTGATGAGGTGTCTGATAAAGCTTGGGGTGACTGATAAAGCTAGGTTTATCAGGCATGCACTTTATCAACAGAAATCAATGTAATGACATGATAAAATTCTGTATATGACATAAAATTATTTGATGAAAAAACAACTAAAATACCTATAGTCTGAGCACGATAAACGGAACTTTCGTAATGTCTAAAAATAGAAGCACAGTCCATGAAAAAATAAACATAGGTAAACTACTGATGATTAACCAAAGTAGATCCATTAAAGATATCGAGATAGTACATGTATATGAAGACAATATAACTTCGACTCAATAGCGTAGTAAGGTGAGCCACCTCTGCAAATGAAATTACTTGTGGGTTCGAAACCTCGTGGATTTTTTTTTATTCCAGATTCAAGGTAAAACACATTAATATCATTTTGACAATGTACGCATATGAATATATAACCGTAATAAAACAAGGACAAAATGACGCAGCTTAATACAAGTCAAATCAAAGAACGCGAATAACCAGTGCATAAAATATTTCATATATACATGTATATAACTTAACAAAAGTTTCGTTATTGTCTTTACTTGAATACTATTCAGACATGTTGAAACATTTTTTAGCCCCGACAAATTATAGAAAACGTTTTTAAATTATTTTCGGCGAGAGAAAGATAAGGGAGAGTTGACGATATTTGGTTATCTTTGTCCAATCGGCGATATCGGTGATTAAGAGCTTGCATATCTCGTGATATAGGTTGCTGTCGGTTATTTGTAAAATATTTTCACCGATCGAGAATTTTAAACATGTTTAAAAATCCCAATCGGTAATTTTTCACCAATATGAATCATTACTACACATTAGTTTGTTGAAGAGAATGTGCCTTTAAACATTCAAACAAAACAACGATCAGGTGTTCTAGAACTTGTTAAAACAGGTAATGTATATGCTTAAAGAAAATTTTACTGTTTTACTGTTATAAGCGAAGACCAGCAAACAATATAGAAGATGGTATATTTGGCAGTTCCTCTATTAATTTCTTCGGGTATCATGGGTATGTTATTTTTAGTATCATATTTTAATTTTGTGCCAGGTATCATTATATGTATTTCTTTTACTGTGCCATTCAAAAGAGATCTTGAATTGTTGTTTCTTAAACACGCTACAATCCTATCTGTCTTGTCATTTGTTTTGTCTGAAGCATGGTTCTTTATTTAATGTAATTTCTTTTATACAAATATGCATCCGTGTTTAGAAAGCAGTTATAATTGATCATCTGTGAAATGGCATTTAACTGAATTGCATACGACATGTAATAAGATGTTTTAGTATGTAAGCTGTCGAATCATTTCGTTATTTTTTTTTTTGAGCTGATGTTGTTGCCTTCAAGCAAGAACCAGGCAAGGTAAATATAAACAAATATAAATCTTAGCAAAATATATCATACATCATAGTTATGTCATAGCTGCTTTAAAAATGATTTTGATTTCTGCTATTATAATAATATTCCACGTGAATATTTTAACTACAAGTAAATAACTTTCGTCAAATTATCTATAAAACCATTTCAGATAAAGTAACGTTATGCAATTTTCTACATAAACAAAGTGACGTTGTTAAGCACATGCTTATGTGTTTTTATACATATCTTACAATTTTCAGAATCAGGAGTGTACTTAAATCTCCTATTTAAGTGTATATTCACTTTTGTCGAGTAAGAAACATATAGATTGAATTTGGCAAAACAGTGGCTGGGCGGCTTTTCGTTCAAATTCATTAAATCCTAATGATTCGACAAAGACCATTGTAAACTATGTGCTATTCTTATATTTTTTTAAGTCAACACTTACCTAATTGAAAAGTGGGAAAAATGGTGGACATTCTGTGATTTCAATCATGATGGAATACTTTCAATGGATGAACCTAAACTATTTGAGTAAGTGCAAATGTATAACCTCTATAAGAATATAACAACTTAATGTGTGTTTTATTCTGGTTTTAACAATGATGTTTCACATTCTGGTCGTATATCGGCGGTCGTTTAAATCAACTTGCTACACTGGATTAATTCCTGAAACTACTAAATAATAAAGTGACTACAAGTAATTGACTATTAATTCAGGAAACATGACTTCTCAGTCAGCAGCATATTTTGATATAATTTACATGATTAATGTAAAACAAAATGTCCGAAATTAATCAACACTGCATAAACGCCCCTATTGAGTATCCAACAACTACCCGTTACAAATCTAGCAAACATCCTTTTTAGTATGGAGCATGAAGCAACTATGCGTTTAAAAAGCCTTATGTCTAGACGTAAAACAAGAAAGAGACTAAGCCACAGTCACATGTCCATGTAAATGAAGCATTTCATAGAGCGTGTAGTAAAGCGTGTAGTAAAGTACAAGGAAAGTGTGCCTGCAACATTTCCTGTTTTGCCGCTTTTTGTGTGTGTGTGTGTGTTTTTTTTAATTTGTTTTTCGCTTTTTTCTTTGTAACGTTAATTCAACAGTGAAAATATTTGTTTAGACATTTTCCTTAAAACTCATTACATAACAAGAAGTATATTTAAAGAAATAATCGGTCGAGGTAAATATATTGTGCTTTTTTGCCTTGCAATATATCCCTTCTACGACTTGTTTGACCAGGACAAAAGGTACTCAAGAATCTTTGACTATCAGAAGGTTCCAAAACGCACGTGTCAATTACTCTTTGGCTAAAGTTTTTATTAGTCTTATCAGTCTTTTTCATGGATGTATAAATCTCAATGGTCATCTGTTTTTGTCAAATCTTGTTTTTATATAATTTATTATGCTTGACTTTTGAAAGAATTATTTCATAATATTGTAAAGAATGATAATTATTTGATATATAATTAATTATTGCATTGCTAACCTGTATTGGCGTATGCAAAAAAATGTTTACCAATAATTCCATAAACGTCCACTATAAATCAATAAGCAAAGATCGAAAACGCCACCACAGTCAAAACAAACATAGTTCTAGCAGATTGATTCGAACCCAAAATGTTCATATCAGTTTCGTTTTACGCTCGTGATTTTTGTGTTTAGATTATGAACGTTGTTTTAGATTGAGCAAGAATTTATTTAGAAGTATGAATAATTATGAATGTCATTTTAATTTGAAAAGATAATTACTTATATAAAATTTAATCAAAACGAAGTGTTAAAAGGTAGTGTATTTCCGACGAAAATACCTTTAAAATACAATTGCCAAACCAGCGCTGGCGGTTATCTTAATTTTATTTATGACCAATGGAAATTATACATCAAGTTTTTCCTTGAAGATTCTACGGGAAATTAAACTGATTTTAGAGGGACTTCAGTCGACAATTGTGTTTCTATTATTAATATGTCTTTTTCCAGAGAATATTATAAGGCTCATAGTAATCTGAGTGATGAGCAATTGAAGGCGACCATACGGAAGATGGATAGAGTTTGGAAGACCTTTGTTTTTCGTAACAAGGCGGAGGTCTCCAAAATGACTTTGTAACCACGATGAAGCAAAGATATGAATCTAACACAACTGCATGTATTGAGATGGTGCGTGCGTTTACATTAGAGTGGTGCGATGCGACAAACTTGAATGGTGACACATATATTTCAAAAGATGAATTCATTATGAATTTTGTTGCTGAAAAAAACACAAAAATATTCACAAGAACGAGGAGTTTTTCCTCAGCTTTAAGCCTATCAATGGTAGAATTGATATTGACTGTATGATGTTTTATTTCACTCGCTTCGCCACTGAGACCGATAAGTCAAAATTGAACGTTTTCTTGAATGCAATTGACTTCGGTGTATAGATAATATTTATTTCAAGAGACATTTGATTCAGTTATTTACAAAAGGCATGATAAATCAATATTATCAATGAAAAATAACAATAAAACATTGTCGTTAAAATTTATACGTGTAATATTTGCCCGACAGTCGACGATATCGAATTCATGAACACAACTGAAACATGCAAAGGAAAATAATAGTGCTGCGGAAAAGATCAAATCACTTTGCAATTAAATGTATATTCATTATTGAACAATCATTTATCATTGTATATCATTCAGTTCATCATACATAAATCAACAAATCAATTTTAAGTTCGACGAGTACACAACAAGTTCAATGGCAGATTGAATGATTAATCCCCGAATTAATGATTACTGCTAGATCTAACACTTGACAGAGTTTCAATCACAAACAGTATTTAACACAATGTTTTAGACCATTGAGTTATTTCTAGTTAAAAACATTGCGTCAAAAATTTCTTCCATGGTCAATTCTTAATTTTCTATTGTCCACTGTCTGACGAATTGGAGATAGTAAACTGATTCATTAGTGGGTCGTATGGTGCCACTCGTATGCAACTACCAATATAAAGAAACCAAAAGCTGAAACAGATTATAGTATACATTGTATAAATGTTTTATGTGATAACAATGGGTAAGATGGTGGGTTCAACTTCCAATCACCTTAAAACATACTGAGCCATGTGCTCCTGAATGTATGACGTAAAAGACTGATGACATAAGCGCTAGCATTTACCGTGACCTTTCAACTAAAGGGGTGACATATGCTGAGTTACACGTAATAAGTCCTTACGACTTATCTTCCTTATAAGGACAAAAAGTGTATAAAGCTATATCTGATGCAAAAAAAATTTGTTTAGATTTTAAAAAAGAGTACTTCCATAATGTTTGCATGAAATAAAAATGGCGATACATTGCCTTAAAGCGAGTGGCATCATTGGCAAAATAATATTTTGTTCCGGAACAATTTATTCTGATTATGTACATTATTCATGTGTATTGAATTATGGAGACATTAGAAGTAGATATGTTTCAACATTTTTCGGGAATCAACCATATAGTAATGGAACCAATATAATTTTACTGTTGAAAAATGTTATAGAAATATTTAATAAGTTATAGATTTATACACTTTAACACGGATAATGCTTATAGTTATTGTGTTACATATGTTTTAAAGATATTGTATCTCGCGATACAAAGTGGACAACTTGGATTCTTTTCAAATGTAATCTTCGATATGCGTACAGCTATTACATCAATCTTAGGATAATAATAATTATCCATGATTGTTTTGTATTCATTTAGTTCATATTATTTTATGCTTTTCGGTGGATTACTGATTTATCCGTGAAAATTATATTTGATATTCACAGTGAAAATTATTAAAATATTTCACACTTTTCAATGTCGAAACTACTTTTTTAAGATTTTCCTCATGTGGTACCTCAATTTTATTTTTGCTGACAATTTTGACAATGTCAGGCTGTTTAGATTAAAGCAAAGCTGAAATTGATAATTAACTTAAATGTCAAAAGTAATAAAAAGAAGAAAACTTACTTCTATTCATCCAAATTACCAATCACCAAACATCGTCTCTTAATTTTTTTGTTTCATTTTTACAGTCTGAAAAATACAATCCTTCCACATGCAAAAATGTTCTTGATGACATTTGGGCATATTTAAGTATCCTACGAGCAATTACTGCCGTATGCTTTATTAAAACTTGAAAAGCAATGACAGCGATCAGCCCGAGGAATAAGTAAACAACCCAGCGTTCGTAAGGCAGCTTTTCAACAAATCCAAGTTTCCAAATTTCCTAGCAGTTTTTTGAATGTTTACACATCAGATTCTGTCAACACTTATATATTGTCTGTTACAGTCCTTAAATAAGCTTTCTTTCTTTTAAAAAGGTGTATAACTAACAAATCCAAATGATATCCCTCTGAATCAAACACAATTATTTTCCTCCCGTGAAATACACAACTTTTAAAAATGGCGGCCGCTTACATTTAACAAAGCCAGGTCTAATATAAATTCGCAGTAAGTAACATAAATATGGATGGATGGTTGGACTTTTTCTCCAACTAGAATTGTTTGTTCTTATTTTTAAAACAAGAGATCATTCATATTTTTTTTATAAAATGAATGATACACCGCCATTTAACGTTAATTATCGAACTTATTTTTCAGATCAAGACTTCTTGTATTTTATGAGAAATTCGACTCATACATGTACATAATAGAGGCTAACAGTTGGGAAAACAGATCTTAATATTAAAGTTAATATCAAGGACATTTCGTTTTAACTTGTTTTTAAGCAAAAAATAAAAAGAAAATTTGTTTGTTTGTTGTGTAAGATGTAATTTTATTTCATCTCGTGAACTTCAAAAACAGTATTCCTACCCGTGGCTACGCCACACTCGTGATAATACTGTTTTTAAAACTCACTCTGTCGCGAATGATCGCGATTATCTCTTTTTGTTATTATTTGAATAGGGATTAGGATTATAAATGTATTGGTTTTCATTTCATAGTGGTAAATTGTTAAAGGATTTGTATTTATGATCAATGATGTATAGCGTTTATAATTATCTAGAAACTGCTAGAAATGATTGATGTATTTGTTCTGTTGAATTCTATAGTAGTTTAGAATATACTAGTAATTTCATCTAGTATAATCTTTGATGGTATATATTGTAAGTATTTTGTCAATGTTAATTCAATCATTGATTCATTCTAAAAGGTAAAAGTATTCTGAAAAGTATTATAAAAAAGTATTCTTAAAAGTGTGTTAAAAGTTGATTATTGTAAAGTGTAAAGTTGTTAAAGGTTAAAGAGGATTAAAAATTAAAGTGAAACAAGACAAATGGATTGTTGTGCTTATTAAAAGGATTATAAAAGATAGTGTAAAAAGGATTATATTCCAGTGTGATGATTTTGAACCAGGAATTATAAAATACACAATTATTGCTCTCCCACAACAGAAACTAAAGGACACCTATAAAAGATCATCACACACTCGATGAAATAAAAGTCCATCTTACACACAAAACAACAAATATCGTCTATATATTGTGTACGAAATAAGTTGTTTTACAAACCTAAACAGGCTGTGTGCGTGTGTGTGTGCGCGCTCCTGTATGGAAATCCAATTGAGTACATTTGTCAGGAATAACAGCAACGGGTGAGGACATGACCGGCAATTGAGCCCATCCTCAATTGACACAAATATTTTATACTCTTAAAATGATTATTTTTTGCTAAAACATGTTAAAAAATAGTTTTCAAATTATGTCCTTGATTGGAGGTCTCATATGTTGTCGGGGTTGTGCGTCGACCTAAAAAAGTAGCCATTTTTAAACTTCCCACTCTGCTAATTATTGCGTCCTCAATTTTTGGTCAGATATGACGAAACGGGAATACTGCATTTCTATTGGTTGAAATTAATGCAAAAAAATTGGAAATATTATTTAAACTGTTAATTAGTAGATCTAGACCTTTTACGAAAGATTGAAAATCCAATAGGTAAAATTTGTAAAAGTTATCTACTTACTTACCTGAAGTCATTTAAAGGAAATTTGGAATCGGACATTTTTACTGCCTGGAAGTACAGGAGTGAGGAGGCAGAAAAAGGTAAACGAGTCTATATTTTGATGATATATTACTTATAATGATTCATTGCAGCTTAATAGGCTTTACAGTTGTATTATATGTTTTTCTATACTGTGTAGTCCTAAATTAAGACAGCCTCAATTGATCATAGTACATATACAGAAATCAACTCGCAGCTAAACCATTTCGTTTTGTCATGCCTATTGACATGACTGATGTAAAACAATCTTTAAATAATAAAAAAATATCAAATCTAGTAAAAATGAAAAAAAAGAACAAGAAGAATTGTGAATGTTACCGCAGGAAATAGGTAAAATTTTATTTGTCACATATTTTCGCGATGCTGCTTTTTATAATTATAAAAAAGGAAGTCATGTTTTGTTAACATGTGTGTAAACACTTAAAATGAGTTGATGAATGAAAACTACTGAAGGTATTGTTAACATTACTTGAACGAAGATATCTGCCAGTATGTGTTAGTTACATAAAATACATATAAGGAATATTTTCTAAGGTATGTGGAGTGAATCAGAAAAAAAGCTTAATGGTCTGATGATGTAGGGTTTAAGAAATTTTATTTCAAATCTTTCTTGTACAGTTCAGGTTTCCCATTTGGGACATACATGTATTACCATTTTCCTTAAAGCTTTTTCAATATTCAAACTCTGACACCCCTCCCTTTTCCAACTCTACTCTGCTTGTTCATCACATTAATAAACTGCATAAATGCAGCAAAGACCGGGAAGGTAAGGGAATTAGTCTGTCCGGTAAAGGGGAGGTAATTAAAAACAAGAGGGCCATGATGGCCCTGAGGTCGCTCACCTGTATATAGCCCCCCCCCCCCAACGTTGTTTCATGCTAAACATCTAAGCTTTAGCTCATTGGGCTTTTTAAAAGAAGATTTTTTTAAAGTTTTTACTATACACATATAGTTAAAAACAATGACACCCCTGGGGCGGGGCCAGTTTTGACCCCAGGGCTTTTATTTGAACAAACTTTGTAGACACTTACTAGAAGATGTTTCATGCTTAATATCTAAACTCTAGCTATTTGGGTTTTTTCAAAGAAGATTTTAAGTTTTTGCTATACACATATAAAGAAAATCAATGACCCCCGGGGCGGGGCCAATTTTGACCCAGGTCTTTTATTTGAACAAACTTTGTAGACACTCACTAAAAGATGTTTCATGCTTAATATCTTAACTCTAGCTATTTGGGTTTTTTTCAAAGAAGATTTTTAAGTTTTTGCTATACACATATAAGGAAAATCAATGACCCCCGGGGCGGTGCCAATTTTGACCCCAGGGCTTTTATTTAAACAAACTTGGTGGACACCTATTAGAACATGTTTGATGCTAAATATCTCAGCCATAGCTCTTTGAGTTCTTTAAAAGAAGATTTTTTAAATTTTTACTATATAAATATAGGGAAAATCAATGACCCCCGGGGCGGAGCCAATTTTGACCCCAGGGCTTTTAATTGAACAAACTTGGTAGACACTTATCAGAACATGTTTCATGCTAAATATCTTAGCTCTAACTCTTTTGGTTCTTTAAAAGAAGATTTTTTAAAGTTTTTACTATATATGCATATAGGGAAAATCAATGACCCCCTGGGGCGGGGCCAATTTTGACCCCAGGGCTTTTATTTGAACAAATTTGGTAGACACCCATTAGAACATGTTTCATGCTAAATATCTTAGCTCTAGCTCTTTGGGTTCTTTAAAAGAAGATGTTTTAAGTTTTTACTATATGCTTATAGGGAAAATCAATAACCCCCCGGGGCGGGGCCAATTTTGACCCCAGGGCTTTTATTTGAACAAACTTGGTAGACACTCACTAGAAGATGTTTTATGCCAAATATCTAAGCTCTAGCTCTTATGGTTTTTTAAAAGAAGATATTTAAAGTTTTTTCTTTCAGTTGCCATGGCAACAAGAGTTCTGCATGGAATTAAATTCTTTGAACAATTTTTAAAGGTGACCACCAAAGGAACTTTCCTGTGAAGTTTGGATGAAATTGGCTCAGTGGTTTATGAGGAGATGTCATTTAAAGTAAAAGTTTACGGACGGACGCCGGACGGACGCCGGACGAAAAGCGATCACTAAAGCTCACCCTGTCACTTTGTGACAGGTGAGCTAAAAATGGCAGTTTTAGGTTTGGTGCACTATTAACCGGTTTAAACTCCCCAGCAGTCATTATTATGCTACTGAACGTTCCAAGGCGGCGCCCCTCTGTGTTCCTCAGATGTATGTCTATGTTCTGTCATACTGTTTTTGTGACACTTTTGCTTGTGTCCCTTGTTGTTTTCTCGTATACGGTAAGTATCTTCCCCATTACCTCTAGTTTTTATTTCTTTGATTAACCCCCTTCCCCCCCTTCCCCCGGGGGAATCATTTAATTATTAACCTGTCCGTGCTCTGTCTTTGTCCTGCCCTGTTTATGTTTGGGGTCCGCCTGGGCTGATTGCCGCTGGTTCTTGTTGCTGGGTCATATGGGGATTGCGTTCATTGAACGCCGCCTTTCCTTGTTGATCTTGTTTATCATATTTTAGCACAGAATATTTATTTCCGCCTCTTTAAAGTAGATAATATTTCCATTTACAAGGGTTCTGGAAGGCCAAGTTTGACTAAATCAGATTCAAAATTTACTTTCTGATTATGTTTGGAAAATAAGAAAGTCACAAATCGACCTCAAGATTATTTGATTGGCCCGTTTTCAAAGCACACGAAAACGGGTCTGGTGGTTTCTTTTGGCAAGAATTAATGCTCACAACCACGCTAAAACCCAAATGTAAATCAAAATAGAATAAACACTAGCACAGTAGCGTGACCGTGTCATTTTACACGCAAAACACACGCTCCTGAAAAACGCACGCACGTTACACACTACGAACAAACGTTGCACGCACGCTTTACAAAACAAAATACGCAGACGCAAGCAAAACGATATACCTTAAACGATATACGCATGCTAAAACGCACGCAAAATAGAAAACGTTTCAAACGTTTAATACAATATCCTTATCATATACATTTTTAACAACTTTTGCTAGATCGTTTAGCGATTTAATTAAATGATAGCTAGACAATCTTGTATGCTAAACGGGTTTATGTTACAGTAGGGTGAACGTTTCGGTTGTCAAAAATAGCGTTTTTCGTGCGTCCGTTTTTCGTGTAACGTGCGTGCGTATAGCGTGCAACGTGCGTTTGCTGAAACGCTTTCTCAAGCGTGCATCGTTTACAAGCGTTTAACGTTTATCGTTTTCCGTGTATCGTTTTTCGTTTATCGTGCGTCTGAAAGCGTGCGTTTCTTATTCCCAGAAACGTTTAGCGTGCGTCTGCGTTCGTCTAAGCGCTTAAGTACCGTGTTTTGCGTCTGTTACTATTGAGAAGTAAAAGAATTTCTTAGATAGATATATTATGTAAATTTGTTGTTTCTTAAACATGTAAGAGATGTTCTGTGTCCCTGTCAAAGAATAGAAATATTATATAAAGAAGTATTATTGTGATATTTACATTAAAGTTTTAAAGTTTGTGACCTCGCGGTGAATACTGGTCAGATTTCTACATGCTTAAAGCCGAAGATCAATTAGTTTTAATCCTATTTTACATACGCATAAGATATAATTACTAATTAATTGCAACATTTTTGATATTCAATTCAGCAAACAGATGTTTATATGCGTACCAATATATATTAGATACGAGGTTCGTCAGACATCAAATGATGTGATCAGACTAGCACCCCACCCCCTTTACAAGTTCATCTTCTGACTTTTCATCAAAGACTGTCCGAATCCTATCCGAATACTTTATAGGGTGATAATTATTTTAGACAGTTCCTTCCTATTTTTCTTGACGGATTTATATTGATATGTAACAGCCTGGCAGGCACTCGAACCCCTGACACTCGGAATACGATTCCGCGGCTCTTGAGTTCCTCTGAGCTATTCGGCCGCTTACACGTTTTACTTGTTTAAATACTGAATAGTTATAAACCTACTGTGTATGCAAATATTTCTTCGAATTTCCCAGGCTTACTTAGCATTGTGAACTAATTTCTAGCTGGGCTATACAAATGTTTGTCAGTCACAGGGTGAGAAAAAAGTGCATCCTGACATGTACTCGAACCCGTGACCGTCTAAATACTGTACCGCAGCTGTACCGACATTTGTTAATAGTTTCATTATTTGTACATGTATAGTGAACATTTTACTAATTATACATTGTACATTGTACTATTTCTATATTTTTGTACAAATAAAAATAACTAGATATTTTTCTAGATAAAAAATTCTATGGTGGCTAAAATATAGCATGTTGAACTTTTTAGACATGTAATCACAACAGACAGGCTAAGCCGCCCTTTACAAAATTCCCCTATCTGTCAGCTCATAATCAAGCCATAGACTACTATTTTTGTATGTGGCCTGGGCTTTTACTGGTCACTTACAAACCGTATAACACTGATAGCGAACAGATGCCCAGGCTGGTCTGGATCCATGTTGGTCGCAAACCCATTATGTTGCTTTTATCGTGACGGGGCTCAAATATATCTTAATCTTATATGAGGTCAATAATATAACCAACTTTGATAAACATATATAGCTTTCTTGATTTTTATTCTGTATATTATCTAAAATCACTTTTAAGGTTTATCAATCCGTAATCATTACGTCTTAACATAATACCCCTTTGAGAAACCCGAGATGAGCCTGTGTCGCCCTTTGCTAACTTAAAAGTATATAACCTATCCATATATAACCATATAATTCTTTAAAGATTTTTCTCAGCTGAGTAAGATAGGTATGCTGTAGTCCCAAGTCACTTGTTTAGCTTCCCTCAAGTAAGTTATAAACCTAGACATAACTGATAAAATTCTAACTATAATATACTTAAATATCACCTATGTATTTATATAAATTTACATAAACCCATTTTGCATACTAATATATCTTTTGGGACCTGTACAATTTCAATTGATTGTAATTTTAATTTTCCTACAATATCAATTTTATGCTTCATAGGTAGGTCAGTTCATTAAAAAAGGCATAATACAAGATCCCTATGAAAAGTAATGTTATTGAAAAATCAATCCAAATCAACTTTATTAATTAAAAGCTTTCATTAGATGACTTAAAAAAGAAGATTTCAATAATTGTCCAGGAAAAATATAAATGTTATAGTAAATTTTATCTGGACCCCAACTATTAAAGAAAGCAGTGCCACATAAAATGTTGATACACCGGGTAATTTTACCTTAAACTTAACCTCTTAGGAAATGATACAGAATTTTTTATATAACATAAATCTATTATATTAATTAACAAACATATGTAATTGACTAAAATAAGGTAGTCCTAACAAATTTCATTACAAAATATGAGAATTATGGCAAATCTCCTAAGATGCCTAAATGTCCAAGATAGTGCACAAAATCAACAACAAAATATGAAAATTTTACCTAATTAAAAGAGGCTTGGAAATTAAACAAAGCTACAAGAGGAACATTAATCTATCATATTAATTAACAAACGTATCTAATTGACTAAAGTAAGGAAGTCCAACCAAATTTCATTACAAAATATAAGAGTTATTGCAAATTTCCTAAGATACCTTACTGTCTTAAGATAGAACACCAATTCACTACAAAATGGGGATTTTTACCTTATTATATCAGCCTAGGAAATGAAACAGAATTATAAGTGCAACATAAATCTATTATATTAATTAACAAGCATATCTAATTGATTAAAATAAGAATATCTCAATAAATTACATTGAATATTCAAAAAATTATGGCTTATTTCCTATGATGTATAACTATACAAGCTAACACACTAATTCATTAAAAATGGGAGTAATATTACCTGATTATAACCTCATGGTAAATGAATCAAAGTTATATAAGCAACATAGTATTATTATATTAAGTTAAACCTACATCAAATTGACTTATATAAGAAAATCCTAACAAATTTAATTGCAAATTAAGAAATAATGGCTAATTTTCTATAATGCCTTATCAATAACTTTACCACACTAAATCATTGAAAATTTGGGTAAGTTTACCTTGTTATAACCTTTTGGTCACTAAAACAAATAAGTAAGTAAAGCCAAATAATGTTATACTATCAAGTAACTACTACATCTAATTGACTAAAATAAGAAAACCCCATTGAATTATATTGACAATGACAAGGGGTCGAACGTATAGCGGCGCGATACTCCTTTAAGCGAGGTGATTTCATGCGATACGCCCTAATGGCGGATTTACCCATGTAAACACACGTCAGAGTGAGTGTTTTGTATTAAGTATTTCATAAATCTTTGATTACAATTGCATATTTTGTATTGAGGATGTGAAGTTAGGACCGACAGACATTTCATCTAAATTACAGAGGCCTAAATTCATAACTAAAAAAGTTATTGAAGGTAAACTGACGGCAACTAATTTTGGGTCGGTGAATAAAATCGCTTAATTCAAGCTTATATTAATATAGTTAATTTCTTTTTCTTCTTTATTCTATAAGAGTAATCATAATTGAGTTGCATAGCAAGTACCTTTGTGCTCCGATATACATAGACGCTTACTGGTCAAAATATATAAGTGTACGCTGAATTTTGGTGCGATAAAATAACTGTACGCTGTTAAAGGTTCGATATTTTTCATTATCACATCTGCTGTACATGTTTTCCTTTGATTATACTAAAATATCTACCATATATTTGCCCGTTTCCGGAATTCTGAAATCTTCTTCTTTCCTTAAAGATTTACTTGAAATAAAAGTTTTGTATAACCATCTATATAGGTGTTTGAATAATTAATAATAAGTATCCTGTGAGAATTAGGAGTTGGAAAAAAGTAACCTTTACTCTAAGATCTTAGATAAAAAGTAGGAATTTGACCAAAATATGTAAGAATGAATTTAAGAAACCAATTAAGAAATCTTGTATAAATTAACTCACTTTCAAAGCAGAACATTTCAGAAAAATAGCAGTTAATATGTGATATAAGGGCTGTTTTACTTCATGAGGTTCTAAGATCGTTTGTACATGCTGCTGTGTCAAACTAATAGTTTTTTTCATATTATAAATAGAATTGAACATTTCAAACAACCTATAAAATACATTGAAAGTACATTTCACTGCTGTTCTAGAGATAGAGACTGAGAACCAGGTGGTAAAAATCTTTAGGTGGTAAAATTCTTTTCTAAATCTTGCTTAGAACAGGCTATTTTTGTAGTGCACATAATTGTGGCCTGTCAGGAAAAAACACAAAAATACAATTTCAAAATATAGTCAGTCATTGGACACCAAACAGTTTAGTGTCTTTCTTAGGAACAGCTGATGCTCACATGTGCAAATACACAGTTGTAAATGTTGCAGAGCAATTAAAACATTACAAATTTATTAACGAACAAATCTACTGCCAGATAGGTAATTAAGTACCACAAGTACAAATGCTGACACATGTGCAAATAAACAAAAAAGCTTTTGAGTATATAATATTAGATTGAGTCACACTGCTTATGGAGTAGTATATAAATAACCATGGGTTTGTGGGTTACAGTTAAAATATCATCCCATGGAAAATACTGTTAGCCAAGGTGTTAGCCGAGGGAAACAGTTTTTTAAGAGGGTTGATATTTTTACTGTTACTCACAAACGCTTGTGGGTTATTTATTTTATTTCCCGAACAGATACTGTTATCTATTATACTTTTATTCACATAAAAAAACACTTGCCCAGATTTTATACTGTTAAAAAGTGCTGTTGGCCTGTAACAGTACAAATCTCTTGGTACACTTGTTTTAACAATAAGAGTAACTCCTAGTGGAAATGAATATTTACAAAAAAGTTAGGGGTTATGCTATACATTAAATGTTGCAGAGAAAGCCAGTTTTGAAAGTAAAACTACTGGCAGATATGTTAAATCACTAAAAGTATGAATGCTTTCATAAGCAAATACACAAAGCTGTTATATATACACTGGTTATGGAGTAGTATAATTATATATTCAAAGCGACAGAGCTAATGACAAACATCAGAATTACTGAAATACAATGGTGTGCTCTGTATATAATATATAATCCATACAGGAAATCAAACCAGTATTTTTTTTATAAATTTCAAGTTCCATTGTAAAAAAATGGAAGAAACAAAACGAATATTATCGTGACTATTGATTACTCGATAGAATTTCAAATTTCTGTGCATAACTTATCTCATTTTAATGATTAACCTTTGTGGGAAAAGAATATTTAAATTAACTATACTATAGTATAATACATTAATTGACACTGTTGTTTTAATTGACACTGTGGTTTCCATATGATTAACATACAAACTCAAAACTTGATTTTTCATCAAAATTGAATAAGAATGTACTGTAATGAGGAAGTTGCTACAGAAAAACATACCAACATTTGTGCGTACAGTTGGTTTATCGGACCAAATATTAGGCGTACAGTAAAAAAACTGGAAATATTTTATATATTTTCGGATAGATATGGAAAACTACTCTTGTATATCGTTTTGTTTTCAAAAATAAACATGTTGGGTCTCAAACTAATCGAATATCTCGTTTTAAAACGACTGATACATTATTCGTTTGCATGTGCATATCAGGTTGACGATTGAATTTGCAGCTACAAATACCTCAATAACTTCCTCAATTCTATAAAATTTAATATTTTATTTTAAAAATCATGCACAATTATAAGTTCTGATCAGCATGCACAATGCTATTCTTCAAAAAATTACAATAGACAACAAATATTTGGAAAAAACAAGCTCATACCCACTTTCGTTTTCGCTCCCGTCCGCCATTAGGGCGTATCGCATGAATTCATCTCGCTTAAAGGAGTATCGCACCGCTATACGTTCGACCCCCTGAATGAAGAGAGATAACTTAAAGGTAAATTTTCTATGATGCCTATTTGTTCAAGCAAATACATTACATATTTAAAAATGGGGGTAATTTTCCCTTATTATAACCTCCTAGGAAATGAAACCAAGTTAGTAAGGCAACATATCACTATAATATTGAGTAACAATTACATCTGTTTGATAGATATTGAAAAAATCCACCAAATTTCATTGAAAAATAAAAAAAAAGGTATGGCAAATGTCCTATAATGCAGACAGAGGTGTTCAGATCCACTATCAGTAAGGAAGTGTTCCCTTCCCTGTCAGGGGACCATTACTGGCATGGTATATGGAATCACAAAAAAAGATACTGTAAAACTGATTTTTTCATTTTTACAGCTCTGAACTATTCACTAATGAGGGGACATAAGATAAGTTAGTTAAAATAAACCCGTTTAAAATACATGAATGGCTAGGTATCATTTAATCAAATCACTAAACGATCAAGCTTAGAAGTTGTTAAAAATTTATATGATAAGGACATTTTATTAACGTTTAGAAACGATTTCTATTTTGCGTGCGTTTTAGCGTGCGTATATCATGTAGCGTATTTCGTTTTGCATGCGTTTGCGTATTTCGTTTCATAAAGGGTGCGTGTAACGTGTGTTCGTATAGCATGTAACGTGCATGCGTTTTTTCCGCAACGTGCGTTTTGCGTGTAAACTGAAACGTTCACCCTACTGTATCACATACACAAAATAAAGACCGTTTAAAGTGAAATAAGAGTAGTTTTTTCATTTATACGCCTATAGTATAACGCTACCATTTAGCCATCTTTACATAATGTTTTTTATAACGCTAATGAGGTCATGTCAAATTATATGCATGGATGTGCAATACCATATTTACTGAGTGGCAAAATCGGCACCGGTGTGTGATAAAGTATATTAATACGGGGAAGTCAAAAACCGCGGGTCCGGGCTTTGACTTGCCCGGCTATAGACTACATGTGTATATTTAAAAGAAAATCAAATAAAAAACAATTAAAAAATATATAGAATTCTATACCAGGTTACCTATCAATGAAATTTTCAGTGTCAGTTCTAGTCGGGGGCCACCATTTACAATGTAACTCAATGATAAAAGGCAGGGTATTCCGATAACGGAACAAATCTCAACTTTTCGGATAAATAATAAACGTCGAGTGTTCTGAGTGAAAGGGAAGCGGTGCATGTAATACCGAATGACAATTTTAAAACGGAAAGAAAGAAAGGAATTTTTTAACGACTTCCCCGTTCATAGGCTTTGCCTTATTTCATATTACATATTAAGCGCAGGTCAATAAGTTTCAATTTTAAGTGATATGAAAAATATTTTCTGTTCACTGTTGTGCTGTCTTTGTAAATCCAATAATTTTCCTCATTTTTTTCCTCTTGATTACAGTTTCAGACCTAAAATAAAATTGCGTTCTTAATATTTATATAGATCTATACTAATATATTGTAATGTCCTAGAAATTTTACCTTTTTTAGTGATTTCGCTGATTATTTCTACTTTCACTTTCGTTTTGAGAAGCTTTTACTGGCGACAAGACAGTAAATCATATGCGGTGTCCTAATGGAACATACAGGACATCAACTTAAATCTACGTATTGTGCCAGCAATTTCATCATTTCTGATTCTGGAAGCTTTTCCTTTAATGTTATCCATTTCCCTCAATGTTATCCGTGGTAGAATCCTGTGTTTTTTATCTGTTTTCGTGACTTCTGTCAAAATAGTTAATTCCTTTATTTTACACTCAAGATTATATATTTCGATTGTTTATGATGCAGCCTCACTTAATATATAGATTTGCCACATAAATCCATCTGAATTTAATTGTTACCACTGTATATTTATAAAAATTTGCAATGAATTTTTCAATGTCGGCCATTTTGGACTATTACGTAGAGATTACGTAGTGAATGCAAGGGATAGTTCTTTATCCGATTGCGCATAAAAAGGAACACTTTACATTAACTTTTTTACTTTCGATATTAGCGCATGATAAATATATCTAAAAATCATTTGTTGAGGCTGTGAGAAAAATTTATTTCGGTGCTAGGTTGAGTGCATTTCAGTTCTTACATAAACTCGTTTAAAATACATTTCTAGCTACCTTACAGTATAGATCTACGTGTATATGATGATCAAAATTTATCGCTTAAACGTTCTACATGTAGCTAAAGTTGTTAAAAACTTAAAATGATTACGATGTTTTAATAAAGGTTTAGAAACGTTTTCATTTTGCGTGCGTTTTAGCGTGCGTATATCGTTTAGCGTATTTCGTTTAGCGTATATCGTTTTGCGTGCGTCTGCGTATTTCGTTTCGTTTTGCGTGCGTATAACGTGCGTTCGTATAGCGTGTAACGTGCGTTCGTATAGCGTGTAACGTGCGTTTTGCGTGTAAACTGACACGTTCACCCTACTGTAGAACTGTAATGCACTCAACCTGGCACAACGTTATTTTTTGTCGTGCAACCTCAACAAATGGTTTTTGAAATTATAAGCGCTTATATTATAATGCGCTTATATTGAAAAATAATTTAACGGGTTCGTCTTTACGCACATTTCTGAAAAAAATACTTTGCTTTAGCCCAGGAATCTCTTAGATAGACGTTAATAACGTCGACACCGCTTCTGGCGTCATCAAAATAAAACGAATGGTAGAAACTTTAGCAAATCAACGATCAAATTATCAAGTCATTTACATAGAAGCGAGCGAAATCAATATGACATTTTTAAACAATTGCAGAACGGCAGCCCAACATATTTTCAAGACAGGGGCTAAATCTATATGTTTCAGGACTTTACACCTCCTGGATAGCCTAATTAATTTGGCGTGAACGGTTTGACCCATTTTACAGACTTTTTTTTCTTACTGTCAAACCGTTACGCCTAATTTTAACTGTCATTTTTACGCACGGAAAATCTACCGGTAACACTATCGATAGTTTGGACTGATTTTTACTGCTTAAACCTGAAAGTAACTTCAATTACCTCTAAAGATCAATAGAATATAAAGTTTAGTACTAACTTCTCCTAAAAAAAATATTAGATTGTACCTGTCTTAACGCATACATGCGATTTATTTCAAATTTGTACTGTCTACTCTATCTTCGGCGGACATGTTATGACGTCATCGTAAAAA